>NW_021703768.1:86875185-87124120 GCF_005190385.1 Monodon monoceros | reverse complement strand
AAACACAAGAGGGAAGAGATATGGGAACATATGTTTATGTATAACTGATTCACTTTGTTATAAAGCAGAAACTAACACACCATTGTAAAGCAATTATACCCCAATAAAGATGTTAAAATAAATAAATAAAGTGCAAAAAAAATAAAGTACCTACTGAGAAACTCTATTAGGGGAAAAATTCAAAGCTACAACTATAGTTAGAACACATTTAGAATGTATTTTTTTTTTTCAGTTTTTGATAGATCAAGTTTTTAAAAAAATATATGTAGAAGATTAATAAATAGGCTATTATTAAAGAACGCATAAACAAAACAACTAACAAGCCAATAAAGACAACAGACTGTTTTAGAATGTCAGTGGATATTTAGAAATATTAAAGCCATGCTAGGCCATTAAAAAAACCTCAAAAAATTTTAGATGGAAAATGTTATATGGAACATTTTCTATCAGCATGTAATGAAAATAGAAATTAAGGGTAAACAAACAAAACACAAAATGATCTGAAGCTAAAACTCTTAACCCTTGTATAAGAGAAGAAATCAAAAAGAAAATTATATATTTTTAGAAATTAATTTCACTTCATTATAAGTCAGAAGTTATGAAATATGACAAAATATTGGAACTAAAATTAATATATTTAATTATATGATTTTTATCATATTCACTAAACTGTAATTACTCTTTATAAAAATAAGTTACTAAAATAAATATGAAACAAGCTAGGAAAATATCTACACATATAATAATATAACATACAAATATCTGCCTAACAAAAAAGGAAAAATTACCTCTAAAGTTAAGGATTGAAAATACATTAAAAAAGGAGAGGCAGTAAAAAATAGAAGGGTAGTGTAATTAACAAACCTATTTCTTTTAAAAATTCAAAAAATAGAGAAACTCATAGTAAACCAAATGAAGAAATAAAAATAAACAATACACAGTATAGAAATACAGAAATGGGTATAACTCGGTAAGATGCAATCTTTTAAGAGAATAGTCTCATGATTTTATGATAATTTATCCAGATAAATATTTTATGCTAGTAGACGGGGATGATACAAAAATACTTTACACTCATTTGGTGGAACCAGCAAGCCTCAGGATTCTTTATTGCAAGTAATAAAAACACAACACAATCTGGCTTGAAGAGACGGAGTACGTTTTCTCACATATATTTATATATTCAGGGATATAGACCTATATAACCCAAGGTTCCCCTCCTGAAGAGGTTTCATATCACCAGTCTCTCCCTAGAGTTTTTGGTTTCACTTCCCCAAGTTAGGTGCTTCCTTTGGGAGGTTTTCTTATTGTGATGTTTCTACAGTTGAATACACAATGTGATATTCACTCATTTAAGTAATAGTTTCCTTGTATTTCAAGCTTAGCAATTATCTTTCAGATTTAAAAAGTATATATATTTTACAATATTGGTTAGTAAATAGGATTCTCTCCAAAACAGAAAAAAAAACTGTTCCTTTGTTATTAAAAAGCACTCAAAATAGTCACTATGAAAAACTCAAATACATGAGGTTTATCAACCTGAACTTCTAGACCTCCTATGAATCAATAATTCTTTATGTGAAATGAATCATTAATGAGAAAATCATAAATTAATAGGACCTATGATTATTTTATGCTTATTATCTTTCTTAACTCTTTTTAAAATATGTTTTAACACTCTTCAGGTAAGGTTTTATACAGTCTCAATTTATGTATTATAAAATGCCAGGAACTTTGGGTATGTGTTTTATAAGATTGCCATTTTTAAGATGAGTTGTTGTAGCTTATTTTAAAACAAGTATTTATTTTTCATTTCTAGTGTAGAAAAGAGTTGGCATTGGTACTAGAAAAAATAATTGTAACATGCCACTTCTGTATTCCCCAATTCTTGAATAATATTCCATTTAGCAATTTTTAATTTTAGATTTCTCTTAGAAAACTATACACTAAATAAATTAGAGCTATTTAGAAGAAACGTGGGCATGGTACTTGCTGTAAGATTTTATGAAATTTAGTGAAATTCTTGTTTTAGAGTCAGATTGTTGTTTCAGCTATTACACATTAGTACTTCTTAACTAATATATTACACTGATATAGTTAAAATGGTAATTAAGACTGTTGTTTCTAGTGCTACAAAATGCCCAAGTGAGCATAAGAATTAGCTGGAGAACAAGTTAAAATACACATTCCTGGACTTTATTTCCAGAGATTCAGATTAACTAGGTCTGGGGTAGAGGGCTTCTTCATTTTCCTAAGAAATCCCCCGGTTATTCTGAGGCTGCTTATGGGCCACTTTGGAGTTTTGAGACAGATGTAGAGCAGAAAACAGAAGGTCACTCTTTCATTTTCCCCCTCCCAACTTTTAAACAGAGCTCTCCTACTTTTCTACTATTTATATATTAGGGATATATATATATAAACTCTTATTTGATGAAAGTTGCATGAGTGAAAAATTGTTTGAATATTACTGCATTATTCCATCATAGTTAGAAGTAGAAAAAAACAGAGAAGATTACTCCATCTCTACAGAGAGGCCTGAGTTGTGATAGTACTTACTCAAAAAGCAAGGGTAGAGCTTAATGATATATCAGTGAATATTTCATTATATTAATTTCTAGAAAACCAGTAATACTGTTAACGAAAAGTTTGATTAATACTAAATTTTGGCCAAACATCGAAGGAACATAAAGTACTGAATAATCATTAGGCAAATCTTCAACATCCTTTCTTCTTAGAGAAACAGCAAGAAAATTTAAATTGATAATTCAAAAGAAAACATTAGAACTCTTTTTCTTATTAGGATGTAGAAAACAGTGTGAGAATGTCATCTACCCTGTAATAACAAGAAAAAAGCCAGGTATTTGGGAAAAAAGTCATAATTTTTCCTGAAACCATCACAGTGCTACAGCTGCAAGGTAACTAAGTAAATTGAATTACAAAGAATGACCAAAAGGAATGATGAGATACATTTTGTTTACTTTGGCATGTCACTGGAGGAAGAGGTGGTCACCATACAAGCAGGTAAAAAGAAATCAGCCAAAATTTTAACAAATTCTTAAAGCCTTGGTATAGGTTAACATGTTCACTTTGAATAGACGGGAGCCCAAGACATAAGAATGTCTGCACTCACAAACTCTCTTCCCAGTCCTGTGACAGGTACTGATAACAAAGATTGGGGGCAGGGCCAGAAACAGTGAGAGTTGCTTTGGGAGCTCAGTAGGCCGGAAGTGGTCAGCTGGCACTGAAGGTAGGCACTGATCATCATCTTCTTCCCTAGACCTACTCAAATATGAAAGCTTAAAGTCTTTGGTGGAGGGGCAGCAAATACTTTCACTTCCGTGGTCAAGGCAAGGATTCACTGCTTCACCGGGAGGGGTAAAAGTAGAAATCCTCTACTCCTGAGGAGGATCAGGAGCCCTTCCCTACTCATAAGAAGAAGAGGTCATCTCTTATGAGGAGCTGGTCAAGAAATTCTTCTGCCCAGGAATGCAACAGACACAAAGCAGAGATTGGTTGCCATTAGGAGAGTGAGCATTCTGGTGCCTAGGTCTCTAAATAAGACTGAAGTTGTACCAGGAAAACAGAAGCCTCATAGCTCCCAGCAACAAGAAAAGCAGTCTACCACTGGGGGAGGGGTGCAGTGAGAGACTCCCCCCCAACAGTGGCACAAGTGTGCAAAAACTGCTAAAAGCTGAAGGTGGACCGAGAATAATGAGAAAAACCATCCAGAATTGCAAACCACATTCTGAGCACAAGGTAACATTGGGTCTTGCCTGAAGGAACCGGAGCCTGTGGTGCATAAATAAAGACAGAAATGGAAAAATGGAAATCCAGCGCAACATCTGATCAGTTCAACTCAACCTCCCACAATAGTGGCCTGATAGGAGATGAGACTGCCCCTTTCAGGTATAAATATTGACTTTGGTCTTTCTCTTCTTCTGCATACAATGTCTATATTCAATCAAGATTCTCTCTCTCTCTCTCTCTCTTCCTCTCTCTCTCTCTCTCTCTCACACACACACACACTCCCATTTCAAGGAATAAATATTCAAAATAATAAGATTTAGGGACCCATATATTAAAACTATCAGACAAGAACTTTAAAGTAACCAAGGTAAATATGTGAAAAGATCTAAGTACAATGAAGAACTGAGTAAAAAGAACAAGAAAAATAAAAATGAATATGTCAAATTTTGATTGAAGAAGATATGATGGAACATCATTAGAAAGATTTTGCATGGATCAGATATGCCACAGAACATATTGGTTTCTATTAAACCTATCATCTAGTTATGGTATATATTCAATGTATCTATATTTAACTATAGATCCTTTTTCCATCTCTATTTTTAATTCTGTTTTGCCTCTGACTTGATGATATCTTAGTACTCCAGTCCTCATTATCCCCCCTCCTATATATTTCCTCAGGAAATATTGTGCATGCCAGACAATTTGTCACTTAATTATGTGTATTCTGCTAATTTATATATTAGAATCATCCCCCAGATTCTCTCTTGACATGTAACAGGGGATGTAGGAAATATTGCTTTGCTTAATTAGAGGGGAATTCTTCAAAAAGTTATTCAAGTTTAAGGCAGAACTGACTCCACAACTTCTATCTGAGCACTGACAATGTTCTGTTGCATCATTTTTTTTCATCTATTTGTGTACCTCTATTAGATTTTGATCCTTTGAGAGCACAGAACATTGTTTTATTCATCTTTATACCTACAATATCTAGGACAGTGTCTAGCATATACTAGCTACATAATAAAATTGTGCTGAATGAATGCATGAGTGAATAGATGAATGAAAATTTGCCTGTGGTCCAGGTGGAGTCCTTAGCACTATCCTCCTGCGTTTTCACGTGGACTCAGTACAACTTAACTATGTGATGCTGGGCTGGATAATCATCTGACCACCTGGTAAGCAGGGGCTGCAGGACCCCTTGTCTATTTTCTACATTCAAGAAGTCCTGGCAGAGGCCGCTTCCTTCAACATAACAACAATCCACATTGTAATTTTCATTTTTATATGACCTGCCTGATAGAAAGTCTCCATTGTAATAGTTCTTTCTTTATTTTCATCACTATGATATTAAGCTTAGATTTGATTAGATGCCATTTACTATAATGCTGATGAAGGTTCTCTTTATGAACACTTCTTTTTATTATCCTTATTATGTTTTTAGGTTTTCATGGTGGTATATCATTATTTGATGGTAAAACATGACTATTTTATTTTATCTGTAGCTAAAAGATATTTTCTTATCAATGTAAGATTTCTATTCTTAAATCCAAATTTCTTTCCAGTTTCCTTTATAAGAAAAGAGTATTCTGAAGAAGTTTACACTGAGAATGATGAACATTTAATGAAATTATGGAGTGCCGAATTTTAATGAAATACTGCTATAGGATTAGTGTGTGGAATATCTTCTAGGTGAATTATGTTGCAATTTCCAATTAGGGTACTAGAGGTAGGCATGGATTTCATTGCAGTTAAACATTTGGTGACAAGCCAGTCTTTCAATTTAGCTTTGTGCATTGAGTAAAGAAATTTGATCCTGTTCAGCTTTCAATAGAAAATGTTTTCCTTTTAGATCTACTTCTTCTCTGGGAAGCTTTATACTTGACCAAAAAAGATTCTCTTTGCCTGCCTATCTTTAGATATACAAACGCCTCACATGAAATAAATATTCAAATAAATAAATAAATGATAATTTTCACTGGGAAAAATAACCAGTATTATTATGCTGCTTTAAGATAGTACAAAAACAAGATGTCCAAAGAAACAAAACTACAGGCCAATATCACTGATGAACATAGATGCAAAAATCCTCCACAAAATACTAGCAAAAAGAATCCAACAGCACATTAAAAGGATCATATGCCATGATCAATTGGGGTTTTTCCCAGGAATGCAAGGATTCTTCAATATATGCAAATCAATCAATGTGATACACCATATTAACAAATTGAAGGAGAAAAACCGTATGATCATCTCAATAGACGCAGAGAAAGCTTTTGACAAAATTCAACACCCATTTATGTTAAACACCCTCCAGAAAGTAGGCATACAGGGAACTTTCCTCAACATAAAAAAGCCCATATATGACAAACCCACAGCCAACATTGTCCTCAACGGTGAAACAGTGAAACCATTTCCACTAAGATCAGGAACAAGACAAGGTTGCCCACTCTCACCACTAGTATTCAACAGAGTTTTGGAAGTTTTAGCCACAGCAATCAGAGAAGAAAAAGAAATAAAAGGAATCCAAATTGGAAAAGAAGTAAAGCTGTCACTGTTTGCAGATGACATGATACTATACAAAGAGAATCCTAAAGATGCTACCAGAAAACTACTAGAGCTAATCAATGAATTTGGTAAAGTAGCAGGATACAAAATTAATGCACAGAAATCTCTGGCATTCCTATATACTAATGATGAAACATTTGAAAGAGAAATTAAGAAAACACTCCTATTTACCATTGCAACAAAAAGAATAATATATCTAGGAATAAACCTACCCAAGGAGACAAAAGACCTGTATGCAGAAAATTATAAAACACTGATGAAAGAAATTAAAGATGATACAAATAGATGGAGAGATATACCATGTTCTTGGATTGGAAGAATCAACATTGTGAAAATGACTCTACTACCCAAAGCAATCTCAGATTCAACGCAATCCCTATCAAACTACCACTGGCATTTTTCACAGAACTAGAACAAAAAATTTTACAGTTTGTATGGAAACACAAAAGACCCCGAATAGGCAATGTAATCTTGGGAAAGGGAAATGGAGCTGGAGGAATCAGGCTCCCTGACTTCAGACTATACTACAAAGCTACAGTCATCAAGACAGTATGGCACTGGCACAAAAACAGAAAGATAGATCAATGGAACAGGATAGAAAGCCCAGAGATAAACCCATGCATATATGGTCACCTTATCTTTGATAAAGGAGGCAAGAATATACAGTGGAGAAAAGACAGCCTTTTCAATAAGTGGTGCTGGGAAAACTGGGCAGCTACATGTAAAAGAATAAAATTAGAACACTCCCTAACATCATACACAAAAATAAACTCAAAATTGATTAAAGCCCTAAATGTAAGGCCAGACACTATCAAACTCTTAGAGGGAAACATAGGCAGAACACTCTATGACATAAATCACAGCAAGATCCTTTTTGACCCACCTCCTAGAGAAATGGAAATAAAAACTAAAATAAACAAATGGGACATAATGAAAGTTAAAAGCTTTTGCACTGCAAAGTAAACCATAAACAAGACAAAAAGACAACCCTCAGAATGGGAGAAAATATTTGCAAATGAAGCAACTGAGAAAGGATTAATCTCCAAAATTTATAAGCAGCTCATGCAGCTCAATAACAATAAAAGAAACAACCCAATCCAAAAATGGGTAGAAGACCTAAATAGACATTTCTCCAAAGAAGATATACAGACTGCCAACAAACACATGAAAGAATGCTCAACATCATTAATCATTAGAGAAATGCAAATCAAAACTACAATGAGATATCATCTCACACCGGTCAGAATGGCCATCATCAAAAAATCTAGAAACAATAAATGCTGGAGAGGGTGTGGAGAAAAGGGAACACTCTTGCACTGTTGGTGGGAATGTAAATTGATACAGCCACTATGGAGAACAGTACGGAGGTTCCTTAAAAAACTAAAAATAGAACTACCATACATCCCAGCAATCCCACTACTGGGTATATACCCTGAGAAAACCATAATTCAAAAAGAATCATTTACCACAATGTTCATTGCAGGTCTATTTACGATAGCCAGGACATGGAAGCAACCTAAGTGTCCATCGGGAGTCCATTCAGTCTCCCAGGATATTCTATGAGAAACTTTGAAATTAGATTTAACAGATTAAATAATAATACTAAGTACTTGCTCTAATCCCAGCTATATGACTATAAGGCTAACAATTTGCAGCTTTACCACATTATCAGAAAACATTTTTTCCTCATAGCAAGTAGAACATTTCTCTCTATCCTGAGTTTTCTCTCACTGTTTCATATTTTGTACACTAATCTGTAATAATATTCATTCCAAATACAGCCTAGATTTTTCTAGTTATATATATAATTAGAAATATACATATATATTCAATATATAGATGAACATTATACTTTTAAATAGAAATACAGTTTTTGGGTTTCTGATTATAAAATATATGTCAAGATAGAGTAAATAACCTTTCAATAATAAAGAACTCCAAGTCACTTTGGTGTAAAGCAACAAATACTTCTTTATTTCTCATGAAATATCACAGATTTCTTGTGGACTCTGCTCCCTTTCTTCTTCTCTGTTGGACTTTGACTAAGAAGCTACTATCTGAAGACTTGCTGAAAGTCAGTACAATGCAGTGCAAAACAGTGTAGTGAAATATACTTTAGCTCTTAAGATTTCAGCCCAGAAGTAACCCAGGTAATGTATGCTGACATTTATGGTGGTGCTAAGTAAACTGCTGGGGCACAGGCAGGTCCAATCCCACCATAAGCTTAGACAATGAGGAATAAGAAATAGACTGTAAACTACACTAATACAATAATTTATTTTGTAAATGTCTTACTAATCGGTATTTTTTCTTTCCTTCTTTCTTTTTCCTTCCCTTCCTCCCTCCCTTCCTGCTTCCTTCTTTCCTTCCTTATTTCTTTTTTCTTTTAAACATGTATTCTAAACATCTCTGAGTTTCTTGGATGTGTATTTTGTTGTCTTTTATTATTTTTGAAAATTATCAGCTGTTATGTTTTAAAAATATTTCTTCTGTCCCATTCTCACTTCTTTCCCTGGAATTCAAATAACTTGTATGTTAGAGCATTTATATTGTCTTATAGCTCTTGGATGTTCTGTTTCATTTTTTTCTCTCAAAATTTTGCTTCTTTGTGTGTAAGCTTGCATAATTTCTAATAACATATAAGTTCACTGATTCTTTGCTTGGCTGTGTTGTGACAACTGAAGAGTTCATCAAAAGCATTTCAGTATAGCCAGTTGGTATTTTTTTCATATTTTCATCCCTCTGATGAAATTCCTCATATGTTAATACATATTGCCATCTTATTCATTGGAGCCTTCAGCATAGTAATCATTGTTTTCAAAATTCCTGTTGTATAGTTTCAACATGTGCATAATATCAAGATATTAAGTCCCTACTTTCTCTCTACTTTGTCTGAATTCAAATATCCTTCTATACCATGTGAGTTGTGGTTGTTGTTTGGCTTACAATCCGAGGTAGTTGTTCACTCTCCAGTCTCGTGGAGTACCATCCTATATAGTTGCATAGCTGAAAAGTCTTCAGTTGATTTACCTTTTTAACCGTTATTGACAATGTGTACAACTATACTACCCAAACTTAAGTCATTTATTCTGATAGATGAATTGATTTTTTCATTTGGAAGATTACCTAATAAAGAACCTTTTTCAGAAGTACAAAAGAGTATTTTGTGATGTAAATGTTCAAAATTATTTTTAAAATAATCAAAAACATTAAAATGTCTTTAATTTTGCCCTCACTTATATTTTTTGACAGTGTATACAATCTTTTACCCTTAGAACTTTATAAGTATGTCCCAAAATTTTTGGCTGAAATTGAGAAGCCTAAAGCTAATCTTGTTATATTTGTTTTTTGAGATAATTTAGCTGTTTGTATAATTGATTTATCAATTTATTCTTGGATTCTCAAACTTTACCTTGATATGTTTGGCTGTTTATGCTCACTGAATATTCTTCCCATACTTTTAGTTCAGGTATCTTCCTTTAAAATCTGGATTTAAAACTAGTCCTGAGTTTGACTTCCAGGATCTTCTAGCATCAAAGGAAAAGATAAAGCTAAATTCATAGCATTAGTTGTTCTTGATTATAAACTACACACATATAGAAAAATTTCTAAAATCTCCATTATCCTGGAGTATCTCAAATACTATTAGGAGAAAAGAAATGTCATAGGCATCCTGGAAGGAGAACATAAAATCCTAGTGATATCTTCTATGGTATCCAGCCTGCAAAATGGTCCCCCAAATTCTTGCCTTCTGGTATTATCACATTTGTGTAATTCTGTCTAGACTGAATAGTGCTGAACTATATGACCAAATTGTAGATGTGTGGCTGCCACTTTCATCTCTTGGCTTTTTCTCTTGTTAGAAGCCAGCGACCATGTCTTGAGGACCCTCTAATACCCCATGGAGATTGGTCATGTAGGAATAATCTGAGGTCCCATGATTAAATTCACTTGCCAGCTATCTGAGCGAGCCAACTAGGAAGCAAATCCTGTAGCCACACTGAAGCTTTCAGATGACTGCCATCCTATTTCACAGCTTGACTGTAACTTTATATGAAGAACTGTGCCAGAACTGCCCAGTTTATCTGAATTCTAGAAATTATGAGAGATAATAAATGCTTAATATCATTTAAAATCACTAAGATTTGGGGTCAATTCTTATGTAGGAATAGATAACTAACACACCTTTCTGTCAAGAACTGCATAGAGTTTAAGACTCTATCTTGCCTACAAGCTAACAAGTTAAACTGCTACAGTTTCATAAATTATGGCAGAGCAAATAGACTCAGGTTAGAAATAAATGTTTATTATGGCACAGAAGGAAGCATGAGTTCCAATTTTGCATGGGCTTTCTTTGTCCCCGAAGTATCATGAGGATGATGTAGAGTTTGGCCCAGACAGATGATATACACTCAGTAGTCTTGTGTCACAGCTGAGAAGCCCCAAATTTAGGAAACTCCCCAGTCTCATATGGGGCTGCTAGCAAACATACCCAACTTTTGTCCCAGAAGGAGACAATATCTTTATTGCACTGATTTGGAAACAGCTATGTCCTCTGCTCAGGGGGAAGACACTGGCTTTATTTTCCAAGGATGTTTGTATAGCAAACATAGCAGTCAGGGACAAACATTATCACAAGACATCTAAAAACACCATGAAAAACTTCCCCCAACACTCCCTCAAAAACTTTTACTATTTAAAGGGAGTATACAAAAGCAGATATCAACTCCAGGGTGCCACTTTTGTAACTGGGGGACTTAATGCTCATAGACATAGTTTGCTGAGGTAATAAAATTAAATTTCAACACACAGAATTTTATTCCTAATGAAATCAATAAATATTCCTACTTTAAAATATTTTAAATTAAAATACATAGAAAGGAAAAATATTTAACAATATTGTGTATTGGTTAAAAATATATTTTCAATTTTGTCCTACTAGCAATAACTCATTGAAAAAACAGAAATGAAAGCTTCTTCCTCATATCAGTAAAAATAGCGTTTCCCCTTCCTTAATCTAAGAATGCTTAGGGTAAGGAAATATTTACTTCACATACATTTCTAATGAGCATCAAATTGCCATTTACTAATATTGCATATGAATAAATAATATTTACTAGGATTTTTCACTAATCGTTAATAGGATTTATACCAAATTATGCCAGACTTTTGTTAAGTCTTTCAGAATATAGAGACTATGCAGTCTGGACTTCTACATGTATCACAATTTTATAATTAAGCAAGAGATAATAAGGTATAAATATTGTTTACATTTGAATGCCAGTACAATCAAGGGTTGTGCATTACTATATAGCACTGTTAAAATTTTGATCAATCCTCAGTATTCAAGTATTGAATGCAGTGTTGAATACTCATGGATCGTTAATGTTGATTACTAACTGTCATCACCACTGCACAGAATATTATGGAACTCAGTTTCCCTTCTGAACTGACACTGCTTTTTCCTTACAATATTAAAAAGAAGGCTTCTGATATTACTAAAATGATGCATACTAGAACTTAAAAATAATAGGGCTTCCCTGGTGGAGCAGTGGTTGAGAGTCTGCCTGCCAATGCAGGGGACGCGGGTTTGTGCCCTGGTCCGGGAAGATCCCACATGCCGCGGAGCGGCTGGGCCCGTGAGCCATGGCCGCTGAGCCTGCGCTCCGCAACGGGAGAGGCCACAACAGTGAGAGGCCCGCGTACCGCAAAAAAAAAAAAAAAAAAAAAAAAAAAAGATTCATTCTAATGTTTTCGTGAAGTCTATATTAAGAACTCTGGAAGCTTGAATATTTTATTAAATTTATATACTTATATATTTCAATCTACAGTCCAAAAAGAAAATAAAATGGTAAAGGAGGTAAATGATAAACTGCAGACTAGAGAATTTTATACAGTATGTAAAAAATTTCTTGCCAATAACATTTTGCTAAGGTGACATTTCTTTGAAATAAGAAATTATATTTTAAGAGTAGAATATGATACTTTAATTGTTTCTCAAATTCTCCTTTTTACTTGGTAGTTTTCTGAGTCAAAGCAAAATTCGGTGACAAATAATGCATTAACCAAATAACTGAATATATAACTAAAAGTACTAAGTAACAAACTATTTTACTGGAAAAAAAGTCCTATTATAAGTTAAACATCCTAGGCATTTTTCTCTCTGTTCTCTTGGGCAGAGTTGACTGCTGCTCCTCCCTTTCATGCTTATGGAAGGACTTTATGATAGTGGCAACTAATCTAAGCGCTTAGATATGTTGTTTGACAAGTATGCTGATTATTTGAAATTAGGGCTGTGCTGCAGCTAAATGGATTTGCTTGATTTGATATGTTATTACATAATTATTATTTGAAAATTCAATACAATACTAAAACAAATAAAGCTACTAATTTTAAGAACAATATTTTTTGTGTTACACCCTCTGTCTCTAGACTGTAAAAGAATGCAGCTGTGCTGATTAATTATTTAAAAACTACTTGCAGAGTTAATCCCTGATCTACCAAAAAAGCGTTTACAAAACAACTCAATTGTTCTAACTCTTGGTTTTAATTTTGATTCTATTAAAAATGATACTCATCTGTTATGTGCTATGATTGAATTTAGTCCTTTTCTAGAATATAATCGCTTAAACAATTATCAGCTACGGAATTTTAACAATGTATGAAACAATAAATTCTATTTTAGCTTCAACATGTAAGATTTCTCATTTTTGCATCCTTTTAAAATATTTACAGATTTATATTTCATGAGAGATTTCCAAATTGTCAATATTACCCTGGTTAACAGATAGGTAAACTGTAAAAACAATAACAAAATCTTCATTATACCATAGATTTCATTATAATAAAATTGCATATTTCTCTTAGATTCAATGTATAATTTGTTTAGAGAGTAAAATAATAAAATAGATTTTAGTCCCCAACATAATTAAGAAGCCATTTTCACACTAATTTATTATAGTTTTCTAAGATTATAAAGTTTACGTTGAACTTTCAGACAGCTGTTTTATGAAGTATCTCATTATCTATAAAATTGTAGTTGTGCTACAAATAATGTTAAAATTTTATTATATCTGCAAGCTATACTAATAGACTTTTAGTTCCTAATTTTTACCTTATATTTGTGCTTTTGTTTTCTTCACAACACAATCTGCTTATTGTATTCCTCTTAAGTTTAAGCCTAACAACTTCCTTTGAAAAGACTTTTTACATCTATTTGAGTTGAGTGAAATTCAGCTCTTCCTGAGATCCAACACTTCCTTGGGTATACTTCCATGATTAATACCAAGTAGTATACAAACTACTGGCTATCTAACGAATATGCATGAATATCTCTTTCCATGTGATGTCAAGAAATTAAGTGGGATATTTAATGGTTTCTGAAAGTTAATTTCTGCAAAAAAGAAAATGCTTTTTCCATGCAAATTTAGAGAATTACTTCTAAAGATTAAAGTTTTTCTCCTTCCCTCACCCCTCCCTTCTTTCCTTATCATAGAACACCATCACTGAAAACTGAGAAAAGAGAAGGGCAGCTCTGTGCAAATCTGGAAAATTTAAAAGCTTCACCTGATAGACAGGGGACCTTAGAAATTACAAACTTTCTTAAAAGACCATATTCAAAACTCTGTTTTAAGAACAAACCAAAAAAACTACCGATGGTAAGAGAATGAGAATATTATGGATAATTATAATGGTCTCTGTACATGAAAGCCACCCACTCAGTTGCAGATGTCACTTGTAAATAATGAACACAGGATGAGCAGGAGAGGATCAGCAAAACTTGAGCCACGTCAGAGGAATCAAATAAATCTGAGCATGAACTATCATCTGTCTAAGCTTGGGCTAAGAGAGATTGGAAAATTATATATCTACTATTCATAGTTGTCTTTTAGCTTAAATATAAATTCCGGCTCTTTTCTTTGTCACTCTTATCTAGAGTGTCTGCCAACACACAAACACATGCTACATTCTAAAACATTATTTATTTTACTCATGGCACTCATCAAAATCTGAAATTATCTTATTACTTCATGTGATTGCTTATACATTTCTTGTCTGTTTTTCTTTTTTCACCACTAGAAAGCAAGCTCTAGGAGGACGGGTTCTTACTGGGTTTATACTGGCACTGTTCTACATGGTAGCTAGTAGCCATAGGTAGCTATTTAAATTTAAATGAATTAAACTTGAGTAATATAAAAATTCCTTTTCCATATTTTAAATGTTTAGTAGCCACAGGTTACCATATTTTGCTACGTGAACTTTAATTTCTATTAGTAGTTACATTTATAGTTCAAAATAATTTTTTAAAATTTATTTTTCTTATTTAACCAACAAAAAAGTACAAAACTCAGTTCCAGACTGGGATGGGGGCACCTAGATGTATGGTTTCATTAACATTGTCTCAGCAGTTTCTCTCTGAAGTTGCTGAAAAGTCTGCACGTGGGACCAGATACATAAAATTGATAGGTTAGCTCTGAATGATTTGCTTCATAATTGTTTTTGCCAGAAGTTGGCTATAAATACTCACTTTGGTGAGGTTTCTTTTGAATGAAACTCCTCTATTTGTTGGTTTTATATTGTAACTTTCTATGTATGTTTACATCACTTCTGGTGCCCTGAGGAAGCTTCACTCCACCTTGGAGGATTCTAGATTGCAGAAAAAAGTGAAATTATGCTACTACCTAGCCTATCATATTCTCCTTCAATCCTACAATTCTTGTCTATAAACAACGGTCAAACAAGTTTTAAAAGGGTTACTTATTAAGGTTTAGCTTATTTTACTTCCTTTCAATATTATCTAAATTGTCATATAACATGATGTGAATGATTTTCTGTCACTCTTCATTTCTGTTCTATTGCTAATTTTTCCCATTTAATTGTATATCGGATGGTGATTTTTATACAATGTGCTAATACCACAGTTCTTCCCAGAATTTTTAAAGTTCTGTTGTCCCATTACTCAGCCATTAAAAAGAATGAAATAATGCCATTTGCAGCAACATGGATGGACCTAAAGATTGTCATATTCAGTGAAGTCAGTCAGACAGAGAAAGAGAAATATATGATACCGCTTACATGCAGAATCTAAAAAGAAATGATACAAATGAACTTATTTGCAAAACAAAAACAGACTCACAGACTTAGAGAACAAACTTATGGTTATTGGGGGGAAAGCTGAGGGAAAGGCATAGTTAGGGAGTTTGGGACTGACATGTACACGCTTCTATATTTAAAATGGATAACCAACAAGGACCTACTGTATAGCACAGGGAACTCTGCTCAATATTATGTAACAAACTAAATGGGAAAAGATTTGAAAAAGAATACATACATGTATATGTATAACTGAATCACTTTGTTGTACACCTGAAATGATCACAACATTGTCAATCAACTATAATCCAATGTAAAATAAAAAGTTAAAAAGAAGTTGTGTTGTCCCTCAAAACTCTGAATTAAGAAAAACAAATCTAGGTATTTTTATGTATAGTCAGTTGGAAATTTTGCATCTGACTTTGAAATGCCATTAATAACTTTATGTGTTGTCCATAGCCCCTCTAACAAAAATTTGCTTTGTTGAGATTCATTTCCCTAGATAATATACATTGAAATACTACTGAATTTTCATTATTATTTCTTATCTTTTCCTACTAAACTTTAGAAAAAAATTCTATTTCCACCCTAACAAAGAATCTGGCACATAATATGTACTCAAAGAATGACCAATGAATACATAAAAGAAATAATGAATGAATATCTAATAAATTAGTACATCTATATGAACATTCTTTTAGAATATAAAAAAGGAAACTATCCAGATTCTCTTTTATGTCTAAGACAAAAAAGATATGAATAAAAATAGCAGAGATCATTGGTAAAAGGTTTTACAACCACCTTATTGACAAAGGCAATTTTAAGAATTGTTAAATGTGGGAGATTTTACTCTCCTTGCTACCTAACAAGTAAGGCTGCCTTACTGTCACGGACAGTGGGAGAAGACATGAGACTCTCGAGTTGGAGACAAGGGAGTTCATTACTCATAGCAATACAGTAGCCTGAGTGACATCCTTTACACCAGTTTATTGAGCCCCAATTTCCACTTGGTGACATAGGGCCACATGATGCTTAGGCATACAATGTCTTGAAGTACAGGAGTAAAACCCTGACCATAGGAAATCCCAATCTTTTAAGGGATCTGCAAGCAAACCTGTTCAAACTTTGCATCTGAGAGAGATATTGTCATCATCTGGAAAGCAAAATTCTGTCCCTTTACTAGAAGAATACACTATCTCTATCTTCCAAGTCTGTTTGCTATACAAACATTCATTAAAATGTAGTCTGGAATAAAAGAATGACAATGTCTCTGCTGGCAAGATGTGTAGAAATATGAGATATACATGGAGAAATATCTCCCAATAATCTTACTGTGTTTGACTGAATAATAAAGAAATATACATTTCACAAATCACTATATAATTATTTCATAATTATTATTTATACCTCAATTTCAGCAAAATCATTAAGCGTGTTGTTGCAAATAACCCTTCCACATAGTTTTTGTTCAATTGAAAGTAATGCCAAATTATACATCTTTTCTTTAGTCATTATAGTTCTTAGATTATATTTATTGATATTAATTTGGTAAAAACTTGGCTGAAGAAGTTGCAGTGAAGTTGTCTATAAAATTCTTGAAGCAATTCTTAGATTCAGAAACACAGTAGGATTTTGAAGTTGAATCGTATGTATTACCATCATAAAAGACAGAATATTTTAATTTCGTCACATTATTCACTAAATTATATTGCCATTTTTACCATCTCTAAAATATATTTATACAATAGAACAATCATCACACATATTTCATTTAGACATATATAATAATAATAAATTTATAATTATTTATATAATTAATATTTTAATATTAATTTACTATTAATATTATTTAATATTCATATAATGGATATTTTAATTAAGTATATAATTTTATATTATATATTATTATATATAATTATAATTATATAATAATAGTAAAAATAATTCACATATATGTGAATTATTTAATATTTTAAAATATTATTCAACTGCCATGAGATGTTAATTACAAACCATTATTTATTCTTTTAGAACCATGTATTAGAACACAAAGAAAAGCAATACAAGGACCATTGGCACTGACATTTCATTGAATCTATAACATTTATTCCATACATGAGAAAGACCATATCATCAAGTCTACTGTTATTTTCTTCTACTGCATAAAATCTGTTATTATTCCTATTCAGTGGAGTTTATATTCATCTCTAAGATTTCCATTTTTTGACCTTATTGTATTTTTGTTTTCATTATGTTTATGCTTTTCTTTAACTTCTTGAACATATTTATAATATATGTTTTTTAGTTTTTAATTTTTTTTGCCAATTGCAGATTTCTGGACCTGTTTCTCCTAACTGATAATTCTCAGATTATGGATCACATTTTCCTGGATTTTTCATATGATTAGTACGTTTTGACTGAATGCCAAACATTGTAAGTATTATGTTTTTGAGTATCTGAAATTTGCTGCTTTCCTTTAAAAGTTTTGATCTTTTTTTTCAGTGGGAAGTTATTTCTGGATTAGCTTGATCCTTTGATAAATTCTCATATCCATTCTTAGACTATGTTTACTCTAGGAATAGTTTATCACTGCTCAAAAGTGTGTATAACATTTCTGGTGACTCCTTAAAGCCCTAAGTGTTCAGTAACATCCTCCTACCCTTCCTTGTCTGAATTCAAACGTCTTCCTACACCGTGTGAATTTTGGTTGTTGTTTAGCTTACAGATATTAAGTTAGTTGTTCATTGTCCAGTCTTGTGGAATGTCATCCTACATAGTTGCATAGCTGAATACTGAAGAGCCCATGTAGATTTCTGGAACTTTTTTTTTTTTTTTAACGTCTTTATTGGAGTATAATTGTTTTACAATGGTGTTAGTTTCTGCTGTATAACAAAGTGATTCAGCTATACATATACATATATTCCCATATCCCCTCCCTCTTGCATCTCTCTCCCACCCTCCCTATCCCACCCCTCTAGGTGGTCACAAAGCACCGAGCTGATCTCCCTGTGCTCTGTGGCTGCTTCCCACTAGCTATCTATTTTATATTTGGTAGTGTATATATGTCCATGCCACTCTCTCTCACTTCGTCCCAGCTTACCCTTCCCCCTCTCCGTGTCCTCAAGTCCATTCTCTATGTCTGTGTCTTTATTCCTGTCCTACCCCTAGGTTCTTCAGAACCTTTTTTTTTTTTTTTTAGATTCCATATATATGTGTTAGCATACAGTATTTGTTCTTCTCTTTCCGACTTACTTCACTCTGTATGACAGTCTCTAGGTCCATCCACCTCACTACAAATAACTCAATTTCATTTCTTTTTATGGCTGAGTAATATTCCATTGTTTATATATGCCACATCTTCTTTATCCATTCACCTGTCGATGGACACTTAGGTTGCTTCCATGTCCTGGCTATTGTAAATAGAGCTGCAATGAACATTGTGGTACATGACCCTTTTTGAATTATGGTTTTCTCAGGGTATATGCCCACTAGTGGGATTGCTGGGTCATATGGTAATTCTATTTGTAGTTTTTTAAGGAACCTCCATACTGTTCTCCATAGTGGCTGTATCAATTTACATTTCCACCAACAGCGCAAGAGGGCTCCCTTTTCTCCACACCCTCTCCAGCATTTACTGTTTGTAGATTTTTTGATGATGGCCATTCTGACTGGTGTGAGATGATATCTCATTGTAGTTTTGATGTGCATTTCTCTAATGATTAGTGATGTTGAGCATCCTTTCATGTGTTTATTGGCAATCTGTATATCTTTTTTGGAGATGGAACTTTTTTTGTTGCATAAAAATATCTTGTAGGGTATTTTTGCCCCATATATTCCAGCTGCCTCTACATCTATGAATATCTATGATCTTTATATTTTGAATACTGGCATATCTTGTTGATATTGCAGGTTCAGTTCCAGACCACTGCAATAAAGTGAATACAGGGATAAAGTGAGTCACGCAAAATTTTTGGTTTCCCAGTGCATGTAAAAGTTATGTTTACACTATACTATAGTCTATAAAATATGAAATAGCATTATGTCTAAAAAATGTATATACCTTCATTAAAATATCCTTTATTGCTAAAAAATGCTAACCATTATCTGAGCCTTCAGTGAGATGTAGCAGCAACATCAAAGATCACTGATCACAGACCACCATAACAAAAAGTTTGAAATAGTATGGGAATTACCTAAATGTGACACAGAGACATGAAGTGAGCAAAGGTTGTTGGAAAAATGGCACCAATAGACTTGCCACAAAACTTCAATTTGTAAGAAAGGCAATATCTTCAAAACACAATAAACCTAGGTGCAATAAAATAAGGTAGGCCTATATAGAGAGAATCTGATTTATTTTCCCCCTACTACACTAGAATCAAGAAAGTGCTTCCTGGCATTCAGCAATCTGGGGGTAATTATACAAGTAACTATAAAATTCATCCTGTTTATTTTTCTTCCTTCAGGAAGAAATTTTTTATGGCAGGAGAACTGGTCTAGTAACATGTACCCCCTTATAGTTGGAAGCAGAGTCATCTGGTTCTTTTTTATATTTTTAATTTTTCTGCTGTGATTTTTCCACCTCTTACCTCTTGATGCCTATATTTTTCTTTGAATCTTTGACCTTACACATAATAATTCTTTTAACTTTCCTGATTGCTAATTTCAGTGACATTGCTACATCTCTCTTAACTTATTTTTCTTTTTAGCTATAGATCACAGCATCCTACTTTTGTATATGGGTATCAATTTATGATTATATCCTGGTCCTTGTGGATGTTAACATTGTTGAGAGTCTAGATTCTATTGATTTCTTTTAAAAAATGATGATTTTTGTTGTTACAGCCAGTTATCATTCCTGTTTTGTTTTTAGAATTTACTAGGGCAGTTCTAAAGTAGCCTTACTCTAGTAAGAGAGTAGTCTTATTTCTAAGGACAGGGCTTTCTGTCATTTCAATAAATGTCCACAGTGATCAGTGAATTATCTCCATAGTGGCTGGATAAACTCCAGAAGTTTGAAACCTCCAGAATTCCCATTCAGGATACAGTCTCTCAGTAGTTGTTCTCAGAAAGGTCTCATGGAATATCAAAAGGCTCAAAGTATTCCTATATAGATTTCTGGTGCTCTTTCCCTTTGCATCTCCTTTATGTATCATATCTTGCTTTTCAAATTTCAGCTCCCTCAGGAATCCCATATTGCAATTTACTTATTTCCTCTTTCTGGGGAGAGATTGCTTTTCTTTTTGAACACCCCTTCCTTTCCTCATGGTTCAGAAAGTTCCCCCAGGTAGAAATCTTGGTGAATGTGATGTTTACTTAATGTATTTCCTTTTACAGATAATAGGCTTGTTCTATGTGTTGTTCAGGATCTGAAAGAGTTACTTCATATAGTTTTTCCAGCTTTATTGTTGTTTAGGTAGGGGGGTAAGTCTGATACCTGGTATTCCACATTTGAAGGATATTTCTTCTGAGTGTAGGACTGTATAGTGGAAATGTTTCCAGCATGTAAATATGTCATTGAACTGCCATCTGTCTTTGATTGCTTTTGTTGAAAAGTCAGCCATCATTCTTACTGCTCTTTTGAAGGTAATACATCTTTTGTTTCTCTGGCTACTGTCAAAATTTTCACTTCATCTTTGATTTTTCAACAGTTTCTCTCTGAGGTGATTGAATATGATTCTTTTTATATTTATCCTGCATGCATTTAAATAAAATATTTGCATCTGTCTGGGATTCATAAAGAAATTCTCATCATTTTGAAAAAAATTATTCGCTGTTAGTTATTCAAATACTGATTCTGTCTTGTTTTCTGTTTCCTCTCTCTCTGGGAATCAAATATCACATAGGTTAGAACTTTCGATGGTGTCTCACGTATCTCTTGCATTTTACTTTATTTTATATTATTTTTCTCATTCTTGTTCCTCTCAGTGTTTCAGATTATATATATATTCTATTGTTCTATTTCTGGTTTTCTAATTATACGTCCTATTGTGCCCAATCTCATTCTATGTGCTTTTATTTTCAGATTTTTTTAAAGGATATCTGGGTGGTTTTTGTAATTTCTAATTCTCTGTTAAAATTTTTATCCTTTAATCTATTTTTCATTTTTTTCTTGCAGATTTTTATGATTTACATGTTAGTCACAGTTCAAGTCCTTATCTGATAATTCCAATATCTGAATTATCTGTGGCTCCTCACCTATTGTCCTTGTTTTATGTTAATTTTCAGGCATTTTAACCTCTTTTTAGTGTTTCTCATGAGATTTGAATGTATGTTGAACATTGTTAAAATGTCTAATTAGACATTCACACAAGGAAATGTATGTAGACTGTTTATTACAGAAATTTTCATCCAAATGAAATATTTGAAATAGACTATAGCAAAAATTGGTGGTGGATTAAAAATTTTAAATATAGCCTCACACACTTACTCATGAAAAAATTTTCATTTGACACTCACATTTTGGTGTTTTTTAAACAACACTCTAGGAGAAAAATTAAAAATGTATTTGAGAGACTTAATATAAAGTCTAACCATGTGAAATTGCCTTAAAAATTGTTAAAATTGTTGTAATTTCATATGGTTCACTCTAATCCATGCAGAAAGACCAGTTAAGGGGTAGTTTTAATGTTCCAGAGAAAGAGCATGGCAAATTGTATTAGCTGGTATCAATGGATATATAAAGAAGTAGAGTAAAGAGACATTTTAAAAGAAGCAAAAGGATATGGTAACAATGTGAGTTGTGAGGAAGGGGACGGTGGAGCCAAGGATGGCTTTCTTATTTATGACCTGAACATATGAGCGGATTGTGTGTCATCTGTGAAATATGAAGCACTAAAAGAGGATCAGTTTTATTTTGGTGGGTGGGGCAGCAATGATGAATCAGTAGAATTTTGGTCATGTTCACGTAGTGTTTGAGGTGCCACTAAGACATCCTAGTGCAGAAACCTGGATGGCAGTTGGATAAGCATTTGTAACAATCATGGACATGTTTTTTTGTTTTTTTTTTTTCGGTACGCGGGCCTCTCACTGTTGTGGCCTCTCCCGTTGCGGAGCACAGGCTCCGGACGCGCAGGCTCAGCGGCCATGGCTCAAGGGCCCAGCCTCTCCGCGGCATGTGGGATCTTCCCAGACTGGGGCACGAACCCGTGTCCCCTGCATCGGCAGGAGGACTCTCAACTACTGCGCCACCAGGGAAGCCCATGGACATGTTTTTTTTTTTTGAGACAGAGAAGTTGTGTTGAAACTTGGGAATGTGTGACATCATTTAGGAAACTGTGTAGTGTGAGATAAGAGGGCCTTTAAGGAGGTGGAAAAAACGAAAAATTGGCCAAAGAAGGAATATCAAATGTTGTAGAAAACCAACAGACTGTTGTGGCATAGGGAAGATTAGAGATTGTTTGTAATTGGTGACCCTGATACAAGCAATTAAAGTAGAGTAGTTGAAGCACTTCCTTTATTGGAGTGGGTTGAAGTAGGTAGTGAAGTACTATAGAATCATTAAAGATGATGAGATCTATATTTATTTACATGGAAATGTGTTCATAATGTATCAATACATTTTTAAACATTAGGTTGAAAAGCAATATTAAAATAGAATCTATTTTATAAGAATATATACACAGAAATATATATATATGTATATATATAAATATACACAGAAAATTATGAAATGACTGTAGAAATTTAGCAAAAACTATATACTGCACAGTTTGCTTACAGCTCTATATTATTACCTCAGAGACTTTCTAAGAGAAATAAATGGGATGAGAAAACTACAATTTAAGTAAGTCTATGATCACAGAATTCTATTGAGGAAATCTTGCCCTCTCTTCACAAAAACCCCATAATTTTGGCTGAAGTTATTTACATGATTGGATACATTCATAATTATTTTGTTATGTCTGTGCATCAAAAAAGAGAAAACTTTAAAACTAAGTCACATATCAACCACAGAAAAGTCTTTGTTCAATAACCTTTCTCATCACATAAAAAGTCAAAGTTCTGGAATAATTGGTCAGTTTTCAAATAAGACTAAATGATGGAGGAAAAGTACATGAAGGAAAGTATGGTCATATTTCAATAACGATTATTTCAAAATGCCCAATGTTCAAGGAAGTGTTGAGTTTTTTGAAAATATCTTAAAGCTTGATGAAAATATCAATATGGCTAAAAATTGAAAACCTGGAACATTATGTTTAGTAGGACTATGCCTTGTTATATACTGGAAGAATTCAACCATGTTACAACTGGTTGATATGGATGTAAGGTCACAATTATTATACATTTTTCTTTATAGCTGTGACATCAGTTGTGAAAACTGATCATGGTATCCCTACTGAAACCCCTGTGGCTTGATTGTGCTGGTACTGCTCAGGTAAAAGTTAGGCCAGCAAATGCAAAATAAAGTGGACATGTCAGGTCAAAAAAACACATATGTAAAATACCTCATTTCCTGGAGGTAGACAGATTATTGCTCCAGTTCCTTATTTTCTTTTAAGCATACTGAATTAATTAGAAATTGAAGTACCATTGTAAATGTGACACTTTTCTATCAAGAAATAATGCAGATTAATTTATCAATTAAAAAAAACAAATATGATCTAAATTTGGATAGTATATGCTGATTATATGTTATACTTAAAACTATTCTACGTTTATATGAATATACTTTAAAAATCCTCTGATATATATATGTGTATATACATACATAATATATGTATATATGTTGCTATGCTGAGACATATAAATATTAGACAAAAATATCAACAGTGAGGTTTTTATTCATAACAATGATTGTAGAAAAGCCTAGGTGTTAGTAAATAGCACTTCTCAGACAGACGTTTCAAGTATTTTTCATCCTGCTCCAAGATCTAAAGCAGACGGTAAGCCAGCCACTTTCATGGTTCTGGTTTAATAGGACAAATTCCTCAACAGCTTTTTCTCTGCAAATAATTTTTCACAAGCAACAGCACTCTCCCAACAGTTTCTGTTACTGTGATTGACAGAGAATATGTAGGAAGTTAGCTAATACACCACCACAGTGTAAGAAGCAGTGTTCCAGTATTACCATTTTTGAAGTGGTGGCAGGTGTGAATCAAATTAGCATACAAAGAAGAAAAATCTCTTTGCTAGGTACTTCTCCCACTTCCTTTCAAGTGTTTATATTAGGAGCTCATCTGGCACCTTGCAGTTTTGCCTCCCTCATTTGGATCAGAATTAACCAGTACCGGGTAAGAAAATATGTTTTGAAGGTTGTCATTTCACATATTTGATACGGGTGGGGAATGGTATTAATTATTATTTTAGCCTCCAGCATTTATTATGTGAGAATCCCAAAAATACTTTCACAGAAAAATGCAAGCTGAAATAAAAGGTTACAGAAGACTTGCTCTTATTTACCAAGTTTTCATGTCACATTATAACAACTACCAAGTGAATAATTATCACATAACTAAAATGGAATTATAAGAATAATACTGGTATTTGCTTTTGTTTGGACATTTGTTTTTTGATTTTATTCAATAAATCCTTCTATGGAAAGAGCCAATATTTATTAAGAACCTAGACCCTGCTACAGCTTTACATGAATTATGCCCATTCCCACAGATTTGCAAAAAGATAACTTTATTTCCATTAACACCTTTATACAGCTATCCTTTCCATTAACACGATCATGATGCTACTGTGTTGCAGATTTTGAACCAAGGTCTGCTTATTCTAAAGTCATGAAACACACCAACCTTCTGATAATTGATGCAAACATTAAAATAAATAAATTTTTGATAATATAAAAATTATCATGGTGAGGGTTTTCATTTATAATCCCTAAACTTAGTAACTCTGATATTAATTCCTTTATAGTACTTAATACAATCCAAAATTTTTGATAATATATTATTGATCTCTAGTTTTTGTCTCTCTCACCTTGAGGGCAGGTGCAGTGTGGTTTGTCTTATTCACCACTGTATTTCCATCATCTAGAACATTTGTTGGCACCAGGCAGGTGCACAATAAGTGTTTGTTGAATTTTAAAAGATATTTTAAATGGATAATTTCAAATTTGTTTCATTCTTATAGCTTTATAAATCTTACATTGTTTTAATTATAATAAATTAAAATTAAGTATATATCTGTAAATACTCAGGCAATGACAATAAAATACAATATCTTGTGATTAAAAAAAAGTGCTCCAAAGATGTGATTAGAAACATATTAAAATCAATCCCCCATTGTGTTTTTGAAATATATTACCACTTGAAATATATTGCCACTTACAAGACTTTTGAAATTATTATATCAAATACAAAGTTAAGCCTTTAAAAGTTATCAAAATTCTAAAAATTTATAATCTAAAATATAATTCATTATAAACAATTTAGTTGGAGCAAAGACATTCTGGTATTTTGCTTGAAACATATTTTTAGGCTGAATTTCAACCACCCAAAATAAAATGGGATATTAACCACTTCATATTTGATTAAGTGAGATCTTCCTTCTCCAAGCCCTATCATTCTACCATCCTCTCCATGACTTTGTTTGCATTCTGAATTTCCTTGTCTCTTTTCCACAATACTGATTAAAACTTTACTACTGTTAAAAACTTCTTTATTACCTTTCTTAATCAATATTTTATTGCAGATTTACTTAAATTTTTCCAATCTGGTTTCCTTGAACTTTTGACTTATCTCCTCCAATTTTACCCATATAGCTATATTCTCCTGTAGCCTGTTACATCTTTGGGAGGATAACAAGAAGTTACTTTGAAAAAATGATTCTATTCTAGTAGAAATTACTTTGTAGTTATAGACACTCTCTCCGAATCTTCATGGCAATATGCCCTTTAGTTTGAGATTTCAAAAGCATATACTGTTTTGCTGTTATTTTATTCATCCTCAATTAGAAACAGAGCTATCCATGTCAGTATTTGTTAGGAAACAGAATTTAAAAGGACACTTGACGGTGACTGAACAAAACCCAATTCACACTGGCTCAAGTGAAAAAGAGAATTTATTGGCACATCTACCTACAATTTCCAGTGGTTGATAGGTATGGATAGATCTAAGGACACAAATGATGTTATCAGGAGTCACTCTTTCTATTATTCATCCCTCCTCCATTTATTTTGGGCTCATGTAGGCAGACTTTTCACAAGTTTTGCCAAGATGGCCTTCACATGGTTTGCTCTGAGAAGCTTTTGCTCAAAGAACTTCATTTGTCCCATAGTGTAGTTTCAAAAAAGTTTTTATGATTGATTGGATTTTCTTCTTCTCAAGCTAATTGTGGAGCAAGACTTTGGCCAGAGGTTTTTGAATATGTTGGTTCAGCCTACATTTCATGCTCATCTCTAATAATGTAGAAAGGGACTGGTCGTGTCAACTGCTTGAAATGAGAATTAGAGGAGGGTTTCCTGATAAAAGAAGATGAAGGGGATATACTTGCTCGATAGAAGGATGACAATTATCTACTACATATAGGTCATATACATTTTTCTTGATTTTGCTCACTATCTTGCAAGCCCAAGGTTCTTGGATTCAAGACTAATGAACTGAATTTTGGCCTATTATTTTTTATTAAAATAAAGCTGGAAATGATGGAAAGTAAAAAGGGAGTTTTAAAAAATTGGTTCTAACTCAAATATTGAAACTACCTATTTATATAAACTTGAGTAGGTCATTTACATTTCAGGACCTCCATTTCCTTGTGTATGAATTTAGGTAACTTTATTTTCTGTAAAATCCTAACTTTTGATCAATTAGCTTGTGAGGTGCTCTTATGTACGCCACCAACTCTCTGTGTGTGTCAGTTTCTTGAGCATAAAATAAAGTTCAGGGTTCCTGTCCTTTCTGGCATTTTGGTGTACAGTGAAAGTAAAATAAAACGACTGTAAGGAAAGTACCATGAAACATGAGAAAAAGAAAAATTTTCATTTTCACACTGCAAGAACTAAATTATGGATCATTTTCTTCAATTAATTCTCAGGCAACCTCTCTTCAAAACAACCTGAAACAATGCAAAATTTTGTTGATGTGGTATATATTAGTCCTATAAATCCCATTTGTGTACAATTTAATTAAATCTGTAACTGTTTCTTTATCTTCAACCCTTCAAATACTTATGGTACTTTGTAAGTGAACCAACTTACCTAATAGGTATAAAAAAATAATAACAATAATAGCATGTAATATTTATTAAAGGCTTATTTTAAACTAATTAAGAAATGGAAATGCATACCCATTTAATCCACAACATAAACTTTTAATTAGTTTGGATGGTTTCTTGAAATAATATTTGTGAAAACGTAGTAGTACATGTCTTAATTTTCAGTAAAATAGGGATATATTCGTGTGACTATTGACTGTTTATATGGGGCATTAAAAATTATGTGATATCTTATCTGCATATTAACTAATGATTGTCACTATGCTCCTGAAGTATGTGCTTAAAAACACATTTGCTGTTGCTTTTACAATGTAAATTAAATAATTCAGCTTTTTCATTTCCACCAGTTCCACTGGAATGCATATATTGATTTCATTAAGTTTTAATCTAATTATTTTGTTATTCATTAAACAATATTTGAGTCATTTTTACTATCTGAAAAATTTATCAAACTTCCACTTTGCTACTAAGTTTTTATCTAGTACATTTAACTTATGAGATGTACAATTTACCATAAATTTCACTCTATAATATTTAACCTATTTCTCATCAAACTCAAATAATTTTAATATGAAAAATCACAGAGTTCTTGCATGAACAAAAGTCCTCCCATTCACTCTTTGCTTTCTCCCACATTTCCCTGTGGCATTACATATTATATAACTTATAAGGTAAGTCGTTATTCTGAGAGCCCCTGCAATAATGTACATTCATTCTTTGTTTTAGGATGTAGTAATTACTTACAGTGCTTCAGTTATCACTGTAATGTGAACAGTGCAATTGTCACTGGGTAAAATGTACTCTTTGAACATGATAAGTATGTAGGCATGATTTAGAGGTTTGTTGAATGGAAAAACATTAAATGACAACTCATAACAAAGGAGACCATATGAGTAGGGCTAACCAGAAAACAGTAGAAATAATTTTTTTGATACAGTTATCCTCAAAATGGGTTCTGAAGAAATATTGAATTTATCTGTAGTTTATTCTTTGATAATCTATTAAGTCACCTTATTTTTAGTGTTTCATGAGTGGACTCTGTATTGCTATAAAAATCAGTGACACTTTTCACTATATAAAGATTGCATAATTCACATGTAAAACAAGATCAAGAATCATGTTGCAATAATTTCAGATAAAAAAATGCATTTGGAATTTTATTCATAAATATTAAAATATTTCAATGTGAGAAAAAATAATTACTTGATGTCCATATTTAGATTCTTAAAAATTAATCAAATACACTATACTTCAGTGTAATGCAAGGCAAAATAATGTATTTAATGGATCCAAACAATAAATTGAGAAATAAGTATTTTTATTTAAAATGTTTAAATTTTGCTTCTTTTCAGATTTTTTGCTTTATTATGTTTCTTATCAAAGTAAACAATGATATTAAACCAAAAGGCTAATGTTTCCATTGTTCTGTTTCACTGATACTGACACAGTTTAAGTATTGAGGAAATAGGTTGAATTTGTCATATAGCCTCAGGAGGATATATATGTGTGTGTGTGTGTGTGTGTGTATATACAAATACAGGTCAAGTTATATATATATATATATATATGCCAAGTTAAATGAATTTTTAGCAGCCTGAAATATTTCTAATGGTCAAACTTTGGTTCCTTGTGTGTTGATATGATGGAAGGCTATGTCTTTAGTATTGTTTTCAAACTATGCTTTACATATGCTTCTTCTATTGGTTTCAAAAAATTATTTTTATCCTTTAGCTGGTATTAAATTAACATGCTTCTTACTTAAAAAAAGCAAGCCACTAAAATATAGTCTATTTCATTGACATGTCTTCTGTAGCCTAAAATATGTATTCAAACAGCAGCTGGAAATGTCAACTGCATTTGACACTGGCCAACTGATGAAAATGGTTTGTCCTATTGACTTAACTCCCACAATTAGAACTGTTCACCATGGCTGCTGCATAGTGTGCTTTTAGCTACAGTGACCTGTGCTGTTACAAGAAATGAGTTTTGGAAATGGTCTTTATCCTCACAAATAAAGTTAGTGCATCTAGATTTGGAAACTGACAGCAGTAATATTCCCCAACTAAAGCTGGAGCTTAGCCCTGTTATACTTATTAAAAAGCCTATTCATACAAATTAAATCCATTCCATATCCTGGACCCTGATGACAGCTCCATTTTTTTTCTTGTCTGGTTTGAATTACCTCAAGTCTGTACCCAGAAAGAATTTATCCCTTTCAAGAGACTTCTCCAAGCCTATAATAAATTCACGTGGGTCGTCCCATCAATGGAGTGAATTTGCATTATTATTTCATTATGAGTAGGAAAGAAAGCGGATTAGATCTCTTCCAGCATTGGCAGAGCCTAATTCAACCTGAACACATGATTAAAGCTGGCATTTATGACTATAACTGTCAAAGAAAACTAATTGTAAACTGAGAGCTGTGGATAATTACGGCTTTTGCTATTAAACCATTTCTCTCCTATTTATCACAGAACCAACTACAGACTTTACTACTGTTTGCATTTAGTTCTCTGATTACTATGAATCTACTTATGCAAATGAAATTTGATCTATAGTCTCAAATTGAGGACTTTGTGTAAACTTAAGTTTAATCAGGCTTTAGTGTGTATGTTTTGCTTTTTCTTTCCCTTTTAAAAATTTTTTGGAAAAGGTGAAGTAACACTAAGACCACTGAGTCCAAGACACTGCATTTTGTATTGTTTTAATTACAAACCCTATAACAGCTGTCTGATAATAATTTTGACACATATGCTATTTGAACTAACTTTCATAAGAGACTTTTAAAAATTATCCCCTATTATATACCGCAGTGTATACAGTAAGGCCTTTAGGTACATACACGTTTACACATTTTATGTTTATATATATTTACACAGGTAGGAATAATTATGCATATAGAAATACACACATACAAATATGCATACAGAAATATATGTGGGGTGGTGGTGGTGGTGGTATGAATTGAGAGATTGGGATTGACATATATACACTAATATGTATAAAATAGATAACTAATAAGAACCTGCTGTATCAAAAATAAAATAAAATAAAATTCAAAAAAAAAGAAAAAAGAAGAAATATATGTATACACTCATACATACATATACATGTATCCATGCAGGCACATGCATACATACATACAAATAAATGTATGGATATATCACCAGTAAACACTGTTAAATACTTAATGATGTAACAAATATCTTTATAGTTTCATGGGAAGCTGTATGGGTAGTGGCTAGTCAAACAAGCTCTGAAGTATGTCTACTTAGGATTCAATTGCACTTTACCATGTACTAGCTATACACATTTATACAACTTCCTTATTTTGAAAATGTGTAAATATTACTATGAGCAGGATAATTAAATAATTGTTGTAAACTAACCTGCACACAGTAAGTGCTCAATTAATGTGAGCTTTTAGCTAGTTTCTTAGGATTCTAGTATTGAGACTGTGAATCACTGTTTTTGTATGAATTTGTCTGGCAGTGTATTTTAAAGTGGAAATATAACAATAGGGATAGGTATAATCAAATTACATGCTTCAATTTTACAGGCCAGTTCTAATACATGAAATTGTATTCATCAAAGGTGATTACTTAAAAGCTTAAGTAGCAGAATTTAATTTTTATAACTGTAAAAATTATTTATGAATAATGAATTATACATAAAAGCAAAAAAATAATTTCTTTTGTTTAGTGCCCTGGTTTTCAATTCAGGGAATAGTTTCACTGAATCATATGACATACTTCTGATAATCAATGAAATTAATTGTATGTTGATAAGAACAGGCTAGAGAGTGGCCAAGATGATGGAGTAGAAAGACCCTGAGCTCACTTCCTGTCACTAGTCCACCAAAATCACAATTATCTGCAGAACAACCATTGATGAAAAAGACGAAGCTACCAGAAAAGATCTTCTACAACTAAAGACATAAAGAAGGAACCACGGCAAGATGGGTAGGAGGGGCAGACTCATGATCTAAACAAATCCCATACTCCCCTAGTGGGCAACCCACAAACTAGAGAGAAATTATACTGCAGAGGCTCTCCCATACGAGTGAGAGTCCTGAGTTCCACGTCAGGCTCCCTAGCCCAGGGGTCTGGCACCAGGAAGACAAGCTCCCAGAAGATTTGGCTTTGAAAGCCAGCAGGGCTTAAGTGCAGGAGCCACAAAGGAGTGAGGGAAATAGAAACTTCACTCTTAAAGGGCACACACAGAAGACCATGTGCACTGGGACCCAGGGCAAAGCACTAATTTGATAGGAGCCTGGGTTAGACTTACCTGCTGGTCTTGGAGAGTCTCCCAGAGAGGCAGGTGTCAGCTACAGCTCACCCTGGGGACATAGACACTGGTGGCAGACATATTTAGGAACAGCCAACCACATGAATATTGCTGCTGGTTGCTGCTATCTTGGCTCCTTAGAGCCAGGACCTGGCCCCACCCAATAGCTTGTAGGTGCCAATGCTCAGATGCCTCAGGCCAAACAACTAACCTGGTAGTGACATAGCCCCACCCATCAGAGGACAGGTTGCCTAGGCTTCCTGAGCCCACAGCCACCTCTAGATATGCCACTAGACATGGCCCTGCCCACCAGAGAGCCAAGACCCAGCCCCACTCACCAGTGGGCAGGCACTGACCCTTCCCACCAGAAAACCCTCATTAGGCTCTAGACCAGTCTCACCCACCAGGGGACAGACACCAGAAGCAAGACAACTATGATCCCACAGCCTGTGGACCAAGCCTGCCAACAGCAGGCCAGACCCTATCTTGGGACCAGTTGGGTCCTGGCCCTGCCCACTAGCAGGCCAGCACAACCTTCAGGATAACTCAGACCCCATACCCAACTGTATCAGGAACTGGTCCCCCCTCCCCCACAATGATCTGAAATGAGCTTTGGTGTCCCTGGAGCCTACAGCTACAGTCCAGGAACCAGCTCTTCCTGCCAGTAGTCTGGCACTAACCCCAGGATCTGGCTTTATCTGCCAGTGGGTGGGCAACAGCCCCACAGTCTTTAGGACCCTGAATCTGCCCACCAATGAGCCAGAACAAGCCCTAGGGTTCTGCAACCAGCCACCTTATGACCAGGCCTCGCTAAACAGCAGCCAGCAGCATCCACACAAGGCAGGGCCTGTCAACCAACTGGACTAGGGGACAACCAAGCTTACCTGATCACCTACATAGCCAGTCACAGCAGAAGGACCTGTGCAGCCCTCTTAGGGGAAACTTCTAGAGCATACAGCTTGGGTGATGGGGAGTGCACTGCTGGCATGTATAGGACATGTCCTATAGAAGGCCATTTCTCCAAGGTCAAGAAATATAGCTCACCTACCACATACATAAAAACACAAATAGCAACTTAGACAAAATTAAGTGGCAGAGGAATATGTTCCAGACAAAGAAAAAGATAAAACCCCAGAAGAAGAACTAAGTGAAGTGGAGATAGGGTTCAGAGTAACAACTATAAAGATGATCAAAGAACTGAGGAGGAGAAAGTATTCACCGAGTGAGGTTAGAAGTTTTTTTTACAAAGAATTAGAAAATATAAGGAACAACCAAACGTAGTTCAAGAATACAATAATTGAAATGAAAAATACACTAGAAGGAATCAATGGTAGACTAAATGATACAGAAGACTGGATCAGTGAGCTGGAAGACAGAGCAGTGGAAAGCACTGTCACTGAAGAGGAAAAAGAAAAAAGAATGAAAAGAAATGAGGACAATTTAAGAGATCTCTGGGAAAACATCATGTGAATTAATATTCACATTATAGGAGTCCCAAAAGGAGAAAAGGGAGAGAAAGGGCCTAAGAATATATTTGAAGAGAAAATAGCTGAAAACTTCCCTAACCTGGGAAAGAAAACAGTCACCCAAGTCCAGGAAGTGGAGAGAGTCCCATACAGGATGAACCCAGAGAGGAACACACCAAGACACAATGTAATCAAAATAACAAAGATTAAAGATAAAGAGAGAATATTAAAAGCAACAAGGGAAAAGCAACAAATAACACACAAAGGAACTCCTATAAGGCTATTGGCTGATTTTTCAGCAGAAATTCTGCAGGCCAGAAGGGAGTGGCATGATATATTTAAAGTGATGAAAGAGAAAAACCTACAAACAAGAATACTCTACCCAGCAAGGTTCTTGTTAAGATTTGATGAAGAAATCAAAAGCTTCACAGACAAGCAAACGGTAAAAGAATCTAGCACCACCAAATCAGCTCTACAACAAATACTAAAGGAACTTCTCTAGGCAGAAAAGAAAAGGCCACAACTAAAAACAAGAAAATTATGAAATGGAAAAGCTCACTGGTAAAGGCGAACATACAATAAAGGTAGGAAATCATCCACACTTAAAGCTAGCAGGAAGGGTAAAAGATAAAAGTAGTAAAATCATCTGTGTATACAATAAGAAGTTAAGGGATACATAAAACAATTAGATGCAAAATATGATAACAAAAACAGTAATCATAAGGGGAGGAAAGTACAAATGCAGGGGTTTAAAAATTTACTTGAAATTAAGAGCTCAGTAACTTAAAACAATCTGATATAGATAGATAGATAGATATAGATATAGATATAGATATATAGATTGCTGTACAAAAACCTTATGGTAACCACAAACCAAAAATCTATAACAGATATACAGACTAAACACTCCAAACAAAAGACACAGAGTGGCTGAATGGCTACAAAAACAAGAGTCATATATATGCTGCCTGCAAGAGACTCACTTCAGATCTAGAGACACATACAGACTGAAAGTGAAGGGATGGAAAAAGATATTCCATGAAAATGAAGATCAAAAGAAAGCCAGGGTAGCAACACTTATATCAGAAAAAAATTAGACTTTAAAATACTGTTATAAGAGACAAAGAAGGATACTACATAATGGTCAAAGGATCAATCCAAGAAGAAGATACTATTATTTTGTAAATATATATGTACCCAATACAGGAGCACTTCAATACATAATGCAAATACCAGCAGACATAAAGGAGACATTGACAGTAACACAATAATAGTTGAGAACTTTAACACTTCACTTACATCAGTGGACAGATCATCCAGACAGAAAATCAGTAAGGAAACACAGGCCTTACATACACATTAGACCAAATGGCCTTAATTGATATATACAGAGCATTCCATCTGAAAGCAGAGGGATACATATTCTTTTTAAGTGCACATGGAACATTCTCTAGGATAGAGCACATGCTGGGCCACAAAGCAAGCCTAGGTAAATTTAAGAAAACTGAAATCATATCAAGCATCTTTTCTGACCACAATTCTATGAGACTAGAAGTCAACTACAAGAAAAAAACTGCAAAAATCACAAATATGTACAGGCTAAAAAAACCAGTGGGTTATTGAAGAAATCAAAGAAGAAATCAAAAAATACCTAGAGACAAATGAAAATGAAAACATGACAATCCAAAACTTATGGGACGCAGCAAAGCAGTTCTAAGAGGGAATTTTATAGCAACACAATCTTACCTCAGGAAACAGGAAAAATCTCAAATAAACAACCTAACCTTACAACTAAAACAACTAGAGAAAGACCCTTCTAAAGGTCAATGAAGATAACATTTTATTTTATTCCCTATCACCCAGCAATATTGAAACTGGAACCCATGAGTTATGGGATTCTGTACTGTCCCAAGTTTTGATTTTAACCTATTCAATTAATGATTAAATTAATTAGTTTCTATTACAACAATATTAGCTTATAATTAACTTTGGAAGACATATGTAATATTAAAAAATGGAGACTTTTAAATCAAATATTTTTCTTTCTCTTTTCTTTTTTCAAAATGAAATAAAAGACCTTTTAAAACTATTCCCAGTTTCATGAACTTACAGATAAGTCTTTGCATTTGTGTATTACCTTTCCCTCTCCGTTCATAAGCATAAATGCAGTTACATTAGTTATGCACATGCATGGTGTGTGTCACTTTTTCACTTATTATTCGTTCATAAACATTGATCTCTGTTTTTTTTTTTTTTTTTGTGGTACGCGGGCCTCTCACTGTTGTGGCCTCTCCCGTTGCGGAGCACAGACTCCGGATGCACAGGCTCAGCAGCCATGGCTCACAGGCTCAGCCACTCCGCGGCATGTGGGATCTTCCCGGACTGGGGCACGAACCCATGTCCCCTGCATTGGCAGGCGGACTCTCAACCACTGCGCCACCAGGGAAGCCCTGATCTCTGTTTTTATGTAATCTCTGTATTATCATTTAAATGACCTCTTAAAATGCCACTGAGTCAACATTCCATAATTTAGTTGAACTATACCCTACTCTTATGAGACTGTTTTAAAATTATGTCTACAGAGAACTAAAAAAATCTCAGAGCATATACCTTTTCTTGAATTATTTATTTAGGCTTAATTATTTGGAATCAGATGACGTTTGAAAGGTATGAAACCAACTATGATTTTAAAAAATTTGCCATACATATTATTCTCCAAAAGGATGGTATAAGCAATGAGGCTTTTCCTAACAGCATTATAGTGTCATCTGGTTTATTTTTATTATTTTGTTAATTTGTCAGTGGTACAAAATATTAAAATGCATTTCTTAATGTTAGGTTAAAGACCAAAGATAACAAATCAACAGTTATGAAATCAAGTTCATTCTCTGTATATACATTAAGTGATGTCTCATTGTTTGATTTTTACTTTCTGAGAGCTTGCACTTTGCTTATGGATCTTGAAGGACCACTGATAAATTATGCTTGCATTTCAGAAGTCTTAATTTCATACTAAAATGACAACCTAAGTCAACAACTCTGTAGGAAACCTTTCTCAAGAAATAAAGCATCACTAAATACAGTATTTAGCTTCTTTAACTGAAGTTAAAGTGAAAAAAATTAAATAAAAAATTGCTTATTCTAATGTATAAAAGAACATTTTTGTGTATCTTTCAAATTATCATTACAGATTTTAAAGTAAGTAGCTCAAAATATATACACACATTTTCTCATTCAGATCATGGTATGCAAAGATAAAAATTATTTACCCAATAGAGCTGGCATCAATATGAATCAAAGAAGCATAATTTTTTCATAATGATATTGTCATAAATTCCTGTAATTCAGTAATGATTTATTAATAGAGTTTTTACTAAAAATGATTCTCAGATAAACTTTGTTTAAATTTTCCACAAGAAACAAATTTCAGTGTAAAATTATATATATTTTTTTCTTGCATCAAAAATTCGACTCTTCTCTCATTAATATAAAAAAATTAATTCTGCCAAATTGTTTGCAGTATCAGATAAAAGTTGTTGAAAATGTTATTAAACATTTGTATGCATATTATTTATTAGATATTTTGTTAGAAATACAGCTCTTCACTATTTTTATTCATTGATCATCATTAAAGATACCTCTACAGATGAGCAGATATAGATGCAAGGAAGTTATCAAGTAAACTACGGCATAAAAAGGATTAAAAATGGAAAAAATGTTATAATTTTTTCTGTGTTCTCAAGAATATATGAACATAATTTCTCAGAAAATGCAATAGATATAACCAGGGTATTATTGTATTTAAGAGGAGTGATACATCATTGCTCAGCTATCATCCAAAGCCTGCTTTTACATTATTAAGCAAAAAGTATACAACCCAAATCAGAGTAAGAAAAACTGAAGCCCCAAAATATTGAATGAGATCCTAGGAATTTAGCAAGTCTTAAATGGCAGTGACTAAAAAACTACTATACTACATAGCAATGTATATGCTTTCATGACCTCAGTGGAGGTCAGTACAATGAGGACTAAGTGAGGTTTACAGTTGATGTGAGAACTCTTGGTGCTTTGGCTTGAATTAACGACTGGTGGCTATACACAGAAACTTTTTTTCTTTCACTCTAGAAGGCAAATTTAAATAAAATCTTTTCTAAAGAGAGCTTTAGTAATACAGGAATTTGACAGGATAGTAAGAACCATGAAAATATTTCTTTTCACTGTATTCTTACTTTCTTAACAATATGTTTCAAAATAGTATACACTAAAAAAAAAAAATCTCTATCTTTAAGTGCCAATTGCCACCAAAAGCCCACAGGCCTTCATCATGCAAATTCTGAATGACACAAAATGCAGAAGACTTATTTTCTGAAGAGGGTAAAAGAGGGTATCTATCCTAGAGAGGCATTCATATCTGAATAGTATGAATTATGGGTACTTTACAGAAAACAAGGGAATCAAACAAGCAAATATATTCTGGAATAAGTACAAGTCCTTTCCACCTCTGTTTTGAAAACACTAACATTTAAGCCTTTATTCTTTAGGCAAGATACTAAAAGATCCCTCTTGAAAAACATAGCAACCTAAGAGAAAATACTAGAGATATTAACATTGGGGATTTCCAGCTAGATACTTTATAGTAACGTCCAGTTGATAAGCCTCACAGGTACATAGGGTTTCTAGTTGCCTTATAGCAACTTTCTCTTAAAATGATAATGGCAAGCAAGGATCAGCATATATCTAAGGAAAGCAAACACCAAATAAATTAAAGGAAGAAGTAATTTTCAGTAAACTATCATCCAGTAGTATGCTGGGGCCTACCAGCTTGGGGGTAAGAGCCAATTGTTAGTGTCTTCTCCCTACTCTTCATTCGGTGCCTACATGTTGGTATCCCTAAACTACATGTTGGTACCTTGAAATCCACCATAGTGGAAGTATTTTATACCACTGAAATTGGCTAACTCAAAAAATACAACATTATCATTCATTTTCTCAGAGATATACTGGAAGTGTTATGTCTACAAACAGGAGGATGCTATATTTTTAATAAAGAAAAATCAGAAACAAAAACCAAACTTTTCAAAATAAAAACTGTGAAACTGGAATAGAAAAATGCAACAGAATTTTTGGAAAGTTTATTCTCCTCCAAACAAAGACAAAACAAAACAGAGTAAAATATAGGACATAAAATTAAAATTAAACCGCTAGTCTAGTTGTTCAAAATCCTAGCACTAGAAAATCCAAAAAGAGGCAGCAGAGAAAATGGAGCAAAGAAAATAATAAAATTATTCATTAATATTTCCAACAGCTAAAAATCATGTTTCCTAACTGAAAGCACTTACTAAATATCCAGAACCATGGGAGAAAATAGATGCACACCACGCTATATCATCACTAAATTTCAAATCATGAAGACAAAAAGAAAATCCTATAAATTTCCTCAGAGAAAAACTTGTCTTATAAAAAGGCACAGGAAAAAGAATATTTTTTACTGTTTTAATTTTAGTGTAGGATACTTGAAAGTAAAAGAGCAACATTATCAAGTTACTGAGCAAAAATGATACCCAATCCAGAATTCTACATCCAGTTAAACTCTCATACAAAGATTAGGATAAAGACAAATTCAGACAGGTGGCAAAGACTGTTGACATCCTCAACCTAAATGAGAAATCAAACAAAAAAATTTTAAAGGGGGAATACATGTGACAGGACCCAGGAATCAGGGAATCCAAATATGGCAGAGTGGCAAAGGGAGGCTCCAGGATGATGATGAAGAAAGAACCTTACATAATTGTGTTCTCCAGGTAGAGGTCAAAGTCCAGATTGAAGCTGGTGAGAAGCAGCCAATAGAGACTCTTTAAGAAGATTCAACTGACAATACATCTACTAAGTCTAATTGTGTTTCAAGGAGATTTGGACACTTGGCTGGATGTTTTAAGTTACATAACTAGAAAACTATCCAAATAAACAGCAAGAGAAAAAAAGATAAAATTCGTTCTGAGGAAAATAAGAAGTTAAGGAAATAAAAGAAATCATTATATTATGCCCCATGGCTCAGTGGTGAATAGCATTGATATAGTCATTATTTTAAACTCTGGATAATGTTACAAGAAGGCCCTCAACTCTCATCTCTGGCTGACTTTGAGGAGCTACACAAGCAAGTGAAGGCAAAAGAAGGAGGAAGTGATATGAATTGCCTGGCTGAGTGTTAAGTTTGTGCCCCAGAATGAACACAGATCCCCTTGGCAAAGACTGGGAGACTTATCTAAGGAAAGCTCTGTTCATTCTCTATCTGACAACTAAGCTAACCAAGCAGAGATTTCAGTGGTTACACATGACAAACAACACATACTTTATAAAACCAGTTCAGAAAAGTCATAAAACAAACCACCACCAACATTTACAACAAAGAGCAAGAACAACAAACCCTGACGGGGAGGAGGGGGAAGCATCTGATTTCTGGACCTGCCATATTGTGTTTTTAAATCCACAAATTTCAGCAAAAATTTAGGAGACATGAAAAAACACTAGAAAATATGACCCATACTTTCACATGAAAAAGGGCAATCAATAGAAACTGTCCCTGAGAAACCCAGATGATGAACTAACTAGACAAAGATTTTAAATCAGCTACTGTAAAAGAAATGGAATAATATTCAACCACGAAGAGGAATAAAGTACTGGAATATACTAAAACATAGATGAATCTTGAAAATATTAAGCAAGGTGAAAGAAGCCAGTCACAAAGGACCATATATTATATGATTCCATTTACATGAAATGTCCAGAAGAGGCAAACCTATGGAGATAAAAAGTAGATTAGTGATTTCCTAGGAATGGGGAGGGTAAGTGTGAGGGAATGGTGAATGACTGCTTATGAGTAGGGATTTTGTTTTGGTGGAGGTGGGAGGGTAAGTAATGAAAATGTTCTAAAAATGACTTTGGTGATAGTTGTTCATACCTATGGATCTAATAAAACCACTGAATTGTATTCTTTAAAAAGAATTTGATGTAACTGCATTAACAGTGTGGGAGGGAAGTGTGCTTGTTTGTTGTAGGAATTATGGAGGGAAAGAGAAAGTAATAATAAAAATGAAATACCATCTTTTTTAGTGAGAAATAAAAATAGATAATGTCTAAAACTGAAAAATTGGGATGTAGCTATACAACAATATTAAATATGGATTTGATGAAACATTTTAAATATTAACACAGAGTTGAAAGTAGGTGACTCTGGGGAGGGAAAAAAATTACAGGGTAGGTGATAAAGAATTTTCATAATAATCCTTATGGAACTATTTGATCTTTTAAACAATTTTTATTCTCAACTTTAATTTAATTAAAAATGTTTGAGTAGAAAAAAGTTACACATACACACATGTTTATGAGTATTGGCTCTGGAATCAGACAGGTTGGGCTAATTCTGTGATAACTAATTCTGTAATCTTAGACACATTATTTAATTTCTTTGTGAGTCAGTTTCTTGCTTTGAAAAAAAGAGATGATACTAGAACCTACTGGTCATTTTTATGGAGACTTAATGAAATCTGTGTAAAATGAATGGAACTTCTTGGTATACAGTTAGATGTTGTTGTGATGACTACTATTACTACTATTACTTCATTATAATGTAAACTTCTCATTCCAGACATCCAGTCCTTCAGTTCCCCACCACAAAAGAAAACTGGTAACCTTCTGTGTCATCTAGAGATAGTTCTTATATATTTGAAATTATATACGTATGATATATAATTTTACACATATGATATTTTATATATATATATATTTGTATACACGTGTAGGTATACATAAATATACATATTTTTCATTTTTTTTTACAAATGGAAACATAACACAGGTAACATTTTTATCTAGCATGTATCATTTAAAATATAATGGATAGCATGTGAACAAATAGAGAACTATTTTTTTTTTTTATGCTGCAAAGTCTTCCATTACATAAATATACCATACTTTATCTTCTTCCCTACTGGTGGACATAAAGTAGGATCTAGTCTTATACTCTAAAGAAGTAGTGCTGTAATTTCTCAAATGAGGGAGTACATCCGTAATATAATCTAGAAATTGAATCACTAGATTAAATGATATGCAGTTTAAGACATTTTAACAAATCTATTGAATTGTAAGAGTTTTTCAAATCCCAAAACTTAGCATGCTGCCTACTCTGCCAGCCTCCACAGCCTGAGACCTTACTGAATTAAGTAGTAATTGAATAATTACTCAAAGATACAATATAGGTGTCCTTTTTCAAAAAAATCAGGTTAACCCATTTCACCACGTTGGTGAGAATTCTAGCATGAGGCTAGAATGAATGAATGAACATATATACAATGATGTTAATTCATTAATTTTCTATTTTAAAAAATATTGGTTGAGCATCTACTGTGTGCTTGTAGGTGGTGGTTACAATAAAGATAACATAACATTCTTCAAATTTGTAAAGTTTAAAAGTAGGAGGGAAAGAAGTCTTTAGTCCACTGTGATTTAGGGAAAGTTGGAAGTTTACTCTATGCTGAAAGTTTATTAAAAGACATACTTAGAAGCAAAGAAACAAAAAAGAAAGAAAAAGACAGTTCTTTTTTTTGTTTGAATTGTCTAATTTCATTTCTTTCTTTTTAGCCTAAATGCATCGTAAAAACATATACCTTATGAGTTACAAAACTATTTTGTTTAGGGGCACCTTCAAGATGGCAGAGGACTAAGACGTGGAGATCACCTTCCTCTCCACAAATACATCAAAACGACATCTACAGGTGGAACAACGCATACAGAAAACTTACTGAATGCTGACAGAAGACCTCAGACTTCCCAAAATCAGCCTTCGGAGCAGCAGATTAAATCTCCACATCAACTTAATGTACCCTGCATCTGTGGAATACCTGAATAGAAAATGAATCATCCCAAAATTGAGGCAGTGGACTTTGGGAGCAACTGTAGACTTGGGGTTTGCTTTCTGCATCTAACTTGTTTCTGGTTTTATGTTTATCTTACTTTAGTATTTAGAGCTTATTATCACTGGCAGATTTGTTTGTTGACTTGCTTGCTCTATTCTTTAAAAAAATTTTTTATATATACTTTTTTCTTTTCCTTTTACTCTTTATGGGAGTGTGAATGTGTATGCTTCTTTCTGTGATTTTGTCTGTATAGCTTTGCTTGTGCCATTTGTCCTAGGGTTCTGACTGTCCATTTTTGTCTTTTTTTAACTATAGTTTGTTGTTGTTGTTGTTTATTTTTATTTTTTTTGTGGTACGAGGGCCTCTCAGTGTTGCGGCGTCTCCCATTGCGGAGCACAGGCTCCAGATGCACAGGCTCAGTGGCCATGGCTCATGGGCCCAGCCGCTCCACGGCACATGGGATCTTCCCGGACCAGGGCACGAACCCGCGTCCCCTGCATCGGCAGGCAGACTCTCAACCACTGCGCCACCAGGGAAGCCCATAACTATAGTTTTTAGTGCTTGTTATAACTGGAGGATTTGTTTTTGGTTGGGTTGCTCCTTTCTTTCTTTTTTTTTAAAATTACTTTAAAATTTTTTTATTTTTAATATTTTTTTATTTTAATAACTTTGTTTTATTTAATTTATTTACTTTCTTTCTTTCTTTATTTATTTTTCTCCCTTTTCTTCTGAGCGCTGTGGCTGAGAGGGTGTTGGCGCTCTGGCTGGGTGTCAGGCCTAAGCCTCTAAAGGGTGGAGAGCTGAGTTCAGGACATTGGTCCATCAGAGATCTCCCAGCCCCATGTAATATCAAACGGTGAAAGCTCTCCCAGAGATCTCCATCTGAATGCTAAGACTCAGATCCACTCAATGACCAGCAAGTTACAGTGCTGGACACCCTATGCCAAACAACTAGCAAGACAGGAACACAACTCCACCCAATAGCAGAAAGGATGCCTAAAACCATAAGAAGGTCACAGACACCCCAAAACACACCACTGGACGTGGTACTGCCCACCAGAAAGACAAGATCCAGCCCATCCACCAGAACACAGGGACCAGTCCCCTCCATCAGGAAGCCTACACAACCCACTAAACCAACCTTACCTACTCGGAGAGGACACCAAAAGCAATGGGAACTACAAACCTGCAGCCTGCGAAATGGAGACCCCAAACACAGTAAGTTAAGCAAAATGAAAAGACAGAGAAATACACAGCAGATGAAGGAGCAAAGTAAAAACCCACCAGATCAGACAAGTGAAAAGAAAATAGGCACTCTACCTGAAAAGAATTCAGAGCAATGAGAGTAAAGATGATCCAAAATCTTGGAAATAAAATGGAGAAAATACAAGAAACGTTTAACAAGGACCTAGAAGAACTAAAAGAGTAAGCAAACAATGATGAACAACACAATAAATAAAATAAAAAATTCTCTAGAAGGAATCAGTAGCAGAAAAATTGAGGCAGAAGAACGGATAAGTGATATGGAAGATAAAATAGTGGAAATAACTACTGCAAAGTGGAATAAAGAAAAAAAAATGAAAAGAATTGAGGAGAGTCTCACAGACCTCCAGGATAACATTAAATGTACCAACATTTGAATTTTAGGGGTCCCAGAGGAAGAAGAGAAAAAAAAGGGAATGAGAAAATATTTGAAGAGATTATAGTCAAAAACACCTCTAATATGGGTAAGGATATAGTCAATCAAGTCCAGGAAGCACAGAGTCTCATACAGGATAAAACCAAGGAGAAACATGCTAAGCCACATGTTAATCCAACTATCAAAAATTAAATTAAAAGAAAAAATATTAAAAGAAGCAAGGGAAAAGCAACAATTACCATACAAGGGAATCGCCATAAAGTTAACAGCTTATCTTTCAGCAGAAACTCTGCAAGCCAGAAGGGAACGGCAGGACATATTTAAACTGATGAAAGGGAAAAACCTACAACCAAGATTACTCTATCAAGCAAGGATATCATTTAGATTCGACAGAGAAATTAAAACATTTACAGATAAGCAAAAGCTGAGAGAATTCAGCACCACGAAAACAGCTCTCCAACAAATGCTAAAGGAACTTCTCTAGGCAGGAAACACAAGAGAACGAAAGGACATACAATAACAAACCCAAAACAATTAAGAAAATGGTAATAGGAACATACATATCGATAACTACCTTAAATGTAAATGGATTAAATGTTCCAACCAAAAGACACACACTGGCTGAATGGATACAAAAACAAGACCCGTTTATATGCTGTCTACAAGAGACCCACTTCAGACCTAGGGACACATACAGACTGAGAGTGAGGGGATGGAAAAAGATATTCCATGCAAAAGGAAATCAAAAGAAAGCTGGAGCAGCAATTCTCATATCAGACAAAATAGACTTTAAAACAAAGACTATTACAAGAGACAAAGAAGGACCCTATATAATGATAAAGGGATCAATCCAAGAAGGAGATATAACAATTGTAAATATTTATGCACCCAACATAGGAGCACCTCAATACATAAGGCAAATGCTAACAGCAATAAAAGGTGAAATCGACAGTAACACAGTCATAGTAGGGGATAACACCCCATTTTCACCAAAGGACAGGTCATCCAAAATGAAAATCAATAAGGAAACACAAGCTTTAAATGATACATTAAACAAGATGGACTTAATTGATATTTAAAGGACATTCCATCCAAAAAGAACAGAATACACTTTCTTTTCAAGGGCTCAGGGAACATTCTCCAGGATAGATCATATCTTGGGTCACAAATCAAGCCTTGGGAAATTTAAGAAAATTGAAATCGTATCAAGTATCTTTTCAAACCACAACGCTGTAAGACTAGATATCGATTACAGGAAAAAACTCTGTAAAAAATACAAACACTTGGAGGCTAAACAATACACTGCTTAATAAACAAGAGATCACTGAAGAAATCAAAGAGGATATCAAAAAATATCTAGAAAAAAATGACAATGAAAACACAGCAGCCGAAAACCTATGGGATGCAGCAAAAGAAGTTCTAAGAGGATAGTTTATAGCAGTACAATCACCTTAAGAAAGAAGAAACATCTCAAATAAACAACCTAACTTTACACGTAAAGCAAATAGAAAAAGAACCAAAAAAAACCCAAAGTTAGTAGAAGGAAAGAAATCATAACGATCAGATCAGAAATACATAAAAAAGAAATGAAGGAAATAATAGCAAAGATGAATAAAACTAAAAGCTGGTTCTTTGAGAAGATAAACAAAATTGATAAACCATTAGTCAGACTCATCAAGAAAAAAAGTGAGAAGACTCAAATCAATAGAATTAGAAATGAAAAATGAGAAGTAACAACTGACACTGCAGAAATAAAAAGGATCATGAGAGATTACTACAAGCAACTATATGCCAATAAAATGGACAACCGGGAAGAAATGGACAAATCCTTAGAAAAGCACAATCTTCCAAGACTGAAGCAGGAAGAGAGAGAAAATATAACAGATGAATCACAAGCACTAAAATTGAAACTGTGATTAAAAATCTTACAACAAACAAAAGTTCAGGACCAGTTGGCTTCACAGGCGAATTCTATCAAACATTTAGAGAAGAGCTAACACCTATCCTTCTCAAACTCTTCCAAAATATAGCAGAGGGAGGAACACTCCCAAATTCATTCTACGAGGCCACCATCACCTGATACCAAAACCAGACAAAGATGCCACAAAAATCAAAAGTACAGGCCAATATCACTGATGAACATAGATGCAAAAATCCTCAACAAAATATTAGCAAACAGAATCCAAGAGCACATTAAAAGGACCATACACCATGATCAAGTGGGGTTTATTCCAGGAATGCAGGGATTCTTCAATATATGCAAATCAATCAATGTGATAAACCACATGAACAAAGTGAAGGAGAAAAACCACATGATCATTTCAATAAATGCAGAAAAATCTTTCAACAAAATTAAACACCAATTTATGATTAAAACCCTCCACAAAGTAGGCATAGAGGGAACTTACCTCAACAAAATAAAGGACATATATGACAAACTCACAGCCAACATCGTTCTTAATTTTAAAAAAATGAAACCATTTCCACTAAGATCAGGAACAAGACAATACTGCCCACTCTTACCACTATTATTCAACATAATTTTGGAAGTTTTAGCCACAGCAATCAGAGAAGGAAAAGAAATAAAAGGAATCCAAATTTGAAAAGAAGAAGTAAAACTCTCACTGCTTGCAGATGACATGATATTACACATAGAGAATCCAAAAGATGCTATCAGAAAAGTACTAGAGCTAATCAATGAACTTGGTAAAGTAGCAGCATACAAAATTAATACACAGATATCACTTGCATTCCTATACATTAATGATGAAAAATCTGAAAGAGAAATTAAGGAAACACTCCCATTTACTACTGCAACAAAAAGAATAAAATACCTAGGAATAAACCTACCTAAGGAGACAAAAGACCTGTATGCAGAAAACTGTAAGACAGTGATGAAAGAAATTAAAGATTATACAAACAGATGGAGAGATATACCATGTTCTTGGAATGGAAGAATCAACATTGTGAAAATGACTCTACTACCCAAAGCAATCTACAGAGTCAACGCAATCCCTATCAAACTACCAATGGCATTTTTCACAGAAGTCAAAGAAAAAATTTCACAATTTGTATGGAAACACAAAAGACCCCAAATAGCCAATACAATCTTGAGAAAGAAAAATGGAGCTGGAGGAATCAGGCTCCCTGACTTCAGACTATACTACAAAGTTGCAGTAATCAAGACAGTATGTACTGGCACAAAAACAGAAATATAGATCAATGGAACAGGATAGAAAGGCCAGAGATAAACCCATGCATATTTGGTAACCTTATCTTTTATAAAGGAGGCAAGAATATACAATAGAGAAAAGACAGCCTCTTCAATAAGTAGTGCTGGAAAATCTGGACAGCTACATGTAAAAGAACGAAAGTAGAACACTTCCTAACACCATACACAAAAATAAACTCAAAATGGATTAAAGAGTAAAAGTAAAGCCAGACACTATAAAACTCTTAGAGAAAAACATAGGCAGAACACTCTTTGACATAAATCACAGCAAGATCCTTTTTGACCCACCTCCTAGAGAAATAGAAATAAAAATAAACAAATGGGACCTAATGAAACTAAAAGCCTTTGCACAGCAAAGGAAACCATAAACAAGATGAAAAGAAAACCCTTAGAATGGGAGAAAATATTTGCAAATGAAGCAACTGACAAAGGATTAATCTCCAAAATATACAAGCAGCTCATGTAGCTCAATATCAAGAAAACAAACAACCCAATCCAAAAATGGGCAGAAGACCTAAAGAGACATTTCTCCAAAGAAGATATACAGATTGCCAACAAACACATGAAAGGATGCTCAACATCACTAATTATTAGAGTAATGTAAATCAAAAGTGCAATGAGGTATCACCTCACACTGGTAGAATGGCCATCATCAAAATATCTACAAACAATAAATGCTGGAGAGGGTGTGGAGAAAAGGGAACACTCTTGCACTGCTGGTGGGAATGTGAATTGGTACAGCCACTATGGAGAACAGTATGGAGGTTCCTTAAAAAACTAAAAATAGAACTACCATATGACTCAGCAATCCCACTACTGGGCATATACCCTGAGAAAACCATAATTCAAAAAGAGTCATGTACCAAAATGTTCATTGCAGCTCTATTTACAATAGCCAGGACATGGAAACAACCTAAGTGTCAATCATCAGATGAATGGATAAAGATGTGGCACATATAAACAACGTAATATTACTCAGCCATAAAAAGAAACACAACTGAGTTATTTGTAGTGAGCTGGATGGGCCTAGAGACTGTCATACAGAGTCAAGTAAGTCAGAAAGAGAAAAATAAATACCGTATGCTAACACATATGTATGGAATCTAAAAAAAAAAAAAAAAAAAAGGTTCTGACGAACCTAGGGGCAGGACAGGACTGAAGAAAGACACAGAGGTAGAGAATGGACTTGAGGACATGGGTAGGGGGAAGGGTAAGCTGTGACAAAGTGAGAGAGTGGCATGGACATATATACACTACCAAACATAAAATAGATAGCTAGTGGGAAGCAGCCGCATAGCACAGGGAGATCAGCTCGGTGCTTTGTGACCACCTAGAGGGGTGGGATAGGGAGGGTGGGAGGGGAGACGCAAGAGGGAAGAGATATGGGAACATACGTATATGTATAACTGATTCACTTTGTTATAAAGCAGAAACTAACACACCATTGCAAAGAAATTATATTCCAATAAAGATGTAAAAAAAAAAAAAAGAAATGAGCTATCAAGCCATGAAAAGACATGTAGGAACCTTAAATACATATTACTAAGTGAAAGAAGACAATCTGAGAAAACTTTATACTGGATGACTCCAGCTATATGACATTCTGGAAAATGCAATAATGCTATGAAGATAGTAAAAATATCAGTGGTTGTTGCCAGGGGTTGGGGAGACAAGGGAGGGTTGAATAAATGGAACAAAGAAGATTTTTAGGGCAGTGAAAATATTCTGTACCATGCTATAATGATGAATACAGGTCATTATATGTTTATCCAAATCCATAGAATGTACAACACCAAGCGTGAACCCTAATGTAAACCATTGGACTTTGGGTGATTACAGTGTGTCAGTGTAGGCTCATCAATTGCAATAAATGTATAACTCTATTGGGGTCATCAATAATGGTGGAGACTATGCATGTGTGAGGGCTGGAGGTGTATGGGAATTCTCTGTACCTCCTTGTCAATTTCATTGTGACCCTAAAACTGTTCTAAAAATTGTCTTTGAAAAACAAAAATAAACATTGAATACACTTTCAATGCAATGAGAAGTCAGAAAAAAACTCAGAACTCTAATTACCATTGAGTGATGCCTAAAGCATCTGAGACCAAAGGAACTATTTTTGGAAATCTGTGCAAACCATAACAGTTTTGTGGGAAAGAGCAAGGAGTGTGAATGGGGCCTTCTAATGGTACATCTCAGAAATCTTCAGCCAATATTCACTCTCAGAAGGGAGATCCATTCTGCCAGGGAACTACTCTGAGCAAAATTGACATGGTAAAGGACTAGAGATGTTCCAGAGATGGCAGATGGCAGAAAGTGACAGCAAAGTAAACGCAGAAAAATGAATGCATCATCTATGAAGACAAGTGATATCATCCCTAGATTCAGCACTCTAAGAAACCAGAGAGATGTCAGATTATGGAAAAGCTCTCTTGAACAAGATAAGGTTGTAGGAGGGCCAACTATACAGAAATACCATGTTTTATAACAGTTTACTGCTAGAGTCAGAGAAAATGGAGCATACACATATATGTGTGTGTGTGTGTGTGTGTGTGTGTGTGTATGTGTGTAGAGAGAGAGAGAAAATCAATTTCCATAGAAAAACATTTATAAAGTAATAACCACTGCTTCCACAAAAAGCTCTAACCTCACTTGGTTTCACAAGAAATACTATGAAATATCTAAAGACACAAAAGACCTTTTAGAACTTAGAAAATTTCTGAATTCTTCTCACACTTCAAGTATAAGTATAATAATAATTTTATTTTAATTAAAAAAAATTAAAAAGAGAAAGACATGGATAATATGGAAACAACCTAAATGTCTGTTGTTGGATGAATGGATAAAGAAAAGTAGTTATATGTGCAATGGAATATTATTAATCCTTAAAAAGAAGGAAATTCTGCCACTTGCAACAACATGGATGAACCTGATGGACATTATGCTAAGTGAAATAAGTCAGAGGTAGAAAGACAAATACTGCATGATCTTACTTTAATGTGGAATCTAAAATAGTCAAATTAATAGAAGCAGAGAGTAAAATGGTGGCTGCCAAGGGCTAGAGGAAGGGGGAAATGAGAAGATGTTGGTCAACGGGTACAACATTTCAGTTATACAAGATGCGTAAGTTCCAGAGATCTAAAGTACAGCACTGTGATTATAGTTAACAATGTCGTATTTTATGCTGGAATTTGCTGAGAGCTTAGATCTTCAGTGTACTCACCACACACAAAAAAAGATGTTAAGTATATAAGAAATGGCTATGTTAATTAGCTTGATTGTGGTGATTATCTTACAATGTATGTCAAATCATCAAATTGCACTCTTTAAATATAAACAATTTTAATTGTCAATTATACCTCAATAAAACTGTAAAAATAAGTAATGGGTTTTGATGTAACAGTGTTCGATAAAATAATAGCAGAAATCCAGGAACACTTAAGAGCATAATATAATTTAGTGGGGTTTATCCCAGGAACAGATTAGTTCAATATTAAGGTTATATATTAACATAATTTACATTATTTGGGAAGTACTGAAATATCACCTGAGCATTTCTGTAGATGCTGAAAAGTCTTTTGAGAAAATTCAATTCCATGGATTATTTTAAAAAACTCAAAACTTGAAAAAATAGGAATAGATAAAAGTTTTCTTAGCACGATGACATATATTAATATCAAACCAAAAGCTAGTATTACTTAAAAGGGGAAGATACTAGAAGTTTTTTCACTAAGGTCAGGAATAAGACAAGGATATACTCTATTACCACTATTATTCAAAAACTGTTGCCATTATCCAATAAAATTAGAAATAAAAGCATATAAACACTGAAGGGGGTTAACTAACATTTGCAGTTGACTTGATTTTGCACCTGGAAAGTTAAAGAGAATCAAGTAAAAATAACTTATTATGGTTGTAGAACAAAAATTAGCATATACTAATAGCTAATAATGTAAAACATCAGTGACTTTCATATACTTCAACAATAGCTACAAACCAGAAGAAATATGATGGAGAAAATGTCCCATTAATATTAGTAATGAATAAGATAAATTGGATGTAAAATAAACTTTGCAAGAAATGTTCAAATTCTAGATTAAAGATATTTTTAAATGTTCCTGAATGACACAACAACATTGCAAACAAATGGAAAAGCTAGCCATTTTCTTGGAAAAGTCTCCATATCATCATCTTGTTTATTCCTCATGTTATTTAACATATTTAATATTACGACACTTAAAAATGCCACCAGGATTTTATAAGTAATTATTTGAAATTACTGTTCACTATTAATTTCTCCATTTCCCACTTCAGACCCAAAGGAAACTGCCCTTCTCAGACCCTTCCAAGTAGAGGGTCATCTGACTCATCCTGGACCATGCAATAAGAAAGTTGCTTGTGTCCCTTCCAGCCTAAGCCAGTAAAAAGCCAAAGGGTACGGCTATCTCTCTTCCATTTTGTGCCAGTCTTGGAGGAGGCTTTTTGTTGAGATGGTGGGCCTAAAGATTGGGGCAATATGGATCACTGAGTTACATTACTGAATAGAGCTATTTTGGACATTATTTAGACATGGCAGAATTTGTGGGAGTAAAATAAAACAAATCAGAACAAAACAAACATTTTTGTTTAAGACACTGAAAATTTATAATTGTTTGTTCCCACTACTTAATCATCTTATTTTGATTAATATGGAAGAAAGTTGGTGTCAGAAGTGATGTATTTTTGTAACAGCAATAAAATATGTGACAATTACTTAGTAAAAAAGTATTATAAATATAATAAATATATAAATGTAATATGGAGTCATCACTTCATTTAAAATATAAAAGTGCTTAGATTAGATTAAAAGTGAAATCTGTGATATGACATTTATAAAATAAATAACCAAAAAAAACTGAAAGTATAAGATAAAGCTATCTTGCCCAAATACAAACAAAAAGAAGGTCATTATCACAGTTTATATTTAACATGGTAATGGTGGACTTACATAATGTTGGATGACAAAAATAAAACATGTTTGTCAAAGACCCTAAAGTACATAAAGAAATCTTTTGTCATTCACAATTTTTATGGTTTTCAAAACAAGCACAAGAGATCTTATTGACAAATTAATACTAGTAAGAGTGATTAGTAAATTTTCTGAACATAATATAAATAATTTACAAAATAATACTGCATTTTAATACACCATCAAGAACCACTTAAAATATATAAAATACCAATTAAAAGCAATAATCATTATGAAGTGTCTCAGAATAACTCTAACAATAGGTGTGCAATAATGTTTATGAAGAACATTAAAGACTTTACTGAAAGACATTAAAAATAAATACTATATTGAAATATACAGTATATTTGTGAGAATAAATATATCCTAAGTATGGTAATTATCCTCATATTAATTCATAAATTTCTCACAATTCCAAGAAAAATTCTTTCAGTTGTTTTTTTTTAAATTTGGCAAGCAGATTCTCACCATTATATGGAAAAGTAAATGCCTCAAAGCAGACAACAAAATTTTGTAGAACAATTTAGTGAGGCTTAAGCTAGCAAATATTAAGTTGAACTATATAGCTCTAGTAACTAAGATAATAGTATCTTGTGCAAAAATAGTTTTGCAATGATTAGTTTTCTAAAAGTAAATATAATAAAATTTCAACTTCATATAATAAACAACATATTTTAAAGAGTTAATAAAATATATCAAATAATACATTTGTTTGGTAGAGAAGGATTTCGTAAATATGATGTAAAACAAATACCATAAAAACTGGTAATTCTAATTCATTAATCTGATATAAATTGGAGAGCATCTTGGTAATATTTAGCAAGATGAAGCAATATTTTGAAGATGAACTCATCATATGACACAGTAATTACACCTCAAGTTATTGAAACAGAAAATCTTTTACATGTGTGTACTGAGAGACATAAACAAGAATGTTTCCAGTAGTAGTGTTTTAAAATAGTGAAAAAAACCAACAGAAACAAATATCCATCAGCAGGAGAATAGACATATAAATTGCAGTTATTCATACAATGGATTTACACAAATAAGTAAAAATACATTATTTATTGTTCATACAATAATATAAATAAATCTCAGAAATGTGATATTAAACGAAAAAAGTTGTATATTGGTACATATATATGAGGACAGATTTATAAAAGATATTTGTATAAAACAATAATATATAATTTTTTTATATACATGCTTTGCAGGAAAAAAAAGGAAAAAGAAATAGATGGGAATGACAATATCCAAATTTTTGGAAGTGGTTAAATATTATGAGAGGAGAAGGGGAATGAGATTTGTGAGGGCAACTTTGATGGCTTCAACATTTTGTGTCACCTGGATTGGGGATACATACTAATTTTTAATGTTTAAGGATGTCTGATATATTTCATAATATTTTTTTAAAAAGAAGTTTCAATGTTTAATATCCATTAAATATAAAAGATTCAATTAAACAATTTAATAAAAATTTTAAAATACATGTGTAGTGTTAAAGAAAATATTAAGAATATATGTGTAAGATAAGCTTTAATTTTTAGGAAAAGATTTGCTTTTAATTCATAACAAATATTTCAGTGCTTACTGTTGAACATCAATCCTGAATAATCCATATGTATTTTTAAAAGGAACAATTAATTTTTTAAGAGAAAACTTAGGGCTAATTATAACCCCCCAAAAGTAGATGAGAGGATGAAAAGAATGTTACGTAAATCTGAATGTGTAAAAGTTATGTAGTTTGGCTTTCAATTTCTAAAGTGAGAAAGCAAAAGGTATATGTTACATTCATCAGATAACTTCTATTTTGTTAAAGACTGGTAAGCTAGGCAACTTAAAGAATATAATGATGATTCAAGAACATGAAATCAGTAGATGACTGACTCAAGTTTTAATAACAGCCAGTTACCTATCCTTGAACTTAATCTAGCTAAGTCATTCTGACTTATGTTCTTGTCCTTTGTCTTTCTAGGAAGTATCAGAGCTAAAATAGCTTGAAATATGAGCATATGTGAACTAGCTTTGTCAAGGTAACTTCTAAACATAATGAGTGTGCTTTGGCAAACCTTGATAAGCACAGGTCATTTTGTCAAGCGATTCTGTTACAAGATCTTTATGATACCTTTGGATTCAAACTATCATGTTTGAGCAGTTGCTGTCTAATAGGAATTTACCTCTATTAAACCGACTCAGAAAAGTTCTGCCTTCTTTACGAGATATTTGAAATGAATATTACATTTAGAATTGACTGGTATGGGAGATCTCTGCTTTCAAATGCCACCTGGTTAAAAAATTTCTGATGCAATCTTTAACAACTCCCACCACCAATAATTCTGAAGATTAGAAAAGATGCAAAAATTCATAACAGTTTAAACAATTACTGGTTAAAAACCTATTTTCCAAATCAGGGAATTAGCTCTAAAACTTCACAACCTACAATTATGGTATACATTTGCTTCTTATAAAAGAGGCTAAATTTCAAAAGGCAGGAAATAGTTTGTACATTTATTGTTCTCTGTTTCCTCAATTAGAGACTTAGAGTCAATAGTGTTGCAGATACATCTAAGATGGCTCCTGTTACTCTTGCCTCCTGGCATTTACATTAGTTTCTAAGCAATATAATGTGACAAAAGTGATGGGATATTACTCCCATGATCAAATTACCTTATGTAAGACTTCATCTTGCTAGCAAACTTTCTTTAGAGACTCCCCTTGTTGGCTTGAAAAAGAAAGTCCTCATTTTGGAAAAGTCCCACAGCAAAGAACTACAGACAGCCTGTAGGAGCTGAGGTTTGTTCCTAGCCAATAGCCAAACAGGAAGCAGGTGCCCACAGTCCTAAAACTGCAAGAAAATAAATGCTGCCAGCAACCTGCGTGAACTTAGAAGTGGGTTCTTCCTCAATCAAGTTTTCAGATGAGAACACTGCTTTAGCCAATATCTTGATTGCTGTCTTCTGAGGGCTTAAGCAGAGGATATATTATCGTTAAGCCACGCCCAGACTCCTGACTCATGGAAATTTTGAGGTAATAAATGTGTGTTGTTTTAAGCTGCTAAGTTTGTGGTAATATGTTATGCAGCAATAGGTAACTAATAGAGATGGTGACTAGAAGATTACAAAGCCTTGCACTTCTGCATGTTAGATTAATAGTCCTAAATAGAGTACTCCGGGGGGACAGGTATGGGGGTTGAAGAGGATCTAGGATGGCAGAGTATGCCAGGGTATGAAGTTTTTTGATGCACGTATAAGCTCAAATATCAGAAGTGGAAGAGATTCCTTGATTAACATAGAAGTGCTGCACTTGGTGATCATTGTTTGTTAGAGGCAGGTCATTGTGTTGGAATCTGTACATGTCAACTTGTTTTCTAGTTATAAGTAAGGGGAGAGAGCCAATAGCACCTAATAGCTTAGAGCAGGGGTTGGCAAACTATGCCTTGCAGTCTAAATATGGCCTCTTATCTATTTTTGTAAATATAGTTTCATTGGAAAACAGCCATGCTTATTTGTTTACATATTGTCTTCAGCTGCAATGATGGAATTTAGTTGTGGCAGAGACTACAATCTGCAAAGCCTCAAATATTTATTGTCTGACTCCCTGCTAGACAAGTTTGCTGACCTCTTGGTTAAAACATGAGATAAAGTAGAATCTTTCTACATATGTATACATCCACTGGCAAATATCAAATCTAAAGAGATCTTATTTAAGTGTTAATAAGTAAGAAAAACAGAGTCCTGAAGACATATTGTAATATAGTGATAGAAGTAGCTCTATGAAGGCACATGGAAATATTCCATGTATGAAAATGACCTGAAGAAACATTCAGGATTAAAAAAAAAAATTAGAACAAATGCTTTTGAAAAACAATTAATCAAAGATGTAACATTAGAAATTTTTTTAGAGATGAATACATTGCCTTGTTCTTTCAGATTAAAAATTTTTCATTTCAGTAGCTTTAATAAGAAGTGATACACAGCTTGGTACATGCTAATTTTTAAATTACACACACACACACACACACACACACACACTCAAAAGGGAAAACACTATAAAAAATAGCCACGTTGAAAAGACATGTTGCATATAAAAAAAGAGTTACCAGAATGGCAACAGGCTTTTCTTCTGCAATAATAAATTAAGATTAAAATTGGGGAACTTTGAGACATAAAAGCTTGTACTCAACATTTTTATATTCATCCAACTTGATTTTCAGATGTGTAAGCCAATAAAGTACATAATCAAGTGTGAAGATATTCAGAATATATAATTTATAAATACAAAATGAAGTAAATTAAATGTTTATGAATAAAAAACTTACAATAGAAAAGAACTGGCAGTGAACACTGAAACAAATTGTACATAGTTGAAGCTAAGTAAATGTTTCACATTGGGTTAAAACTGAAAAAAGAAGTGCTTCAAATAATTAAATAATGCTATTACAAATTATCTGCTATCTAAAAAGTAGTAATAAGGACAGTGTGTTAAATGGTTGGGAGATTGTGAGACTGTAATTAGATAGCATAGTATAGAATGACGTAATGACATAAGTTCAGGAGCATTTTAAATAGGAAAAATAGGCTAAATTTTATATTAAATATGTCCCGTACATGTTTTATTGTTAGGTATGAATTATCTCTATCCATATCATGACTGGAAGGGTATAATCAAGTTATTATCAGCATTATTTCTATGCATAAGAATTACGGGAAATTTATGTTCATGTTTAACTTCTCTGTCCTTTCTAAATTTATTATGGCCAACATATGTTATTCTTCAAAATAAAGTATATTACAAATGTATTTGAAATGAATATATCAAAATATTTATTTTGGACATTAGTAGTATTAGAGATGAACTGTATTTTTTGTATTTACTTTAATGTAGTTTTAATTAAAGTCAGGACTACTTTGATGTTAAAAAAATTATTGTGTGACTAGTTCAGAGCCCCATTATTGTTGTATAGTAAAACTGACTGTATTAGAACATGGAACACATTTTACCTGGTAATGAGGAATGTCGATGTTTAATAGCAACACCATTTTTGTCAAGTTATTAGTCTAAAAAATTGGGTTATGGATACACAAAACTGGAGAAACAGTTGTTTAGACAGTATTAGCTGTCTTTTAGGCTATAATGCTTTGCTTCTAAATTGACCACCATTATGAGATAATGTGCTGTCTTGATAAAGGATACATGGTCACCATGTTTATTAATGCCATATCATAATAATGAAAATTCATTTCTAAGCAAATAGGTCAAGAATGCTCATATGACAGAATATTTTATGTCTGGTGCTTAATACAGGCGCAAAATGCAACAACAGAAAAAAATATATATGTATCTGAAGTAGTAAGACTTGGATTTCTTTGTGGCATTCAGAATTTTCATAATTGGGAAAGCAGGGTGGCGTGATCTCCAGGGGAAAACTGAGGTTGGGGGAGTGGAAGTCAAGATGAGAGCAGGAGATAAAAAAACACCTGCAGCCAGGCCACCTAGCCTGGTCAGGAAAGGGGAAGGGGGTAGGTAAGGTGCAGGTCTTCATAAGGAAAAAAGGCTATATGTGTTGGTTAGAAATGAGGATAGTACAGAGCTGGGATAACCAGCTGGGGCTGAAAAGGAGGACTGCAATTTACAATGAGAGGCTTGGAGACAAATAAAAGAGGTTTGGCAACATATTCATGGTCATTAAAGCTGCTGAGCTTCATAAATCTGGAGTCTGCCAGAATCATTATTCAGAGTTTCCCATGTGTAAATCAGTTTGTGGGCAAGGAACTGGCATGTGTAATTATTTGTTAATAGTAGGGACATTCATGAGAAGGAATAAAACAGCATCATTGCAAAATATGTACTTATTTTTATTTTTAAAATAATTTTTTCATGAGAAAGAAGTTATTTTCATGGAAAGTAAGTTAGAGAAATTAAAAATCATAGAATTTACCATTCAAAATAAGATGTAAAATATCTCACAGTTTATGTTTACAGCTCAAGCAGAATTATAAATCTGATTACTTTTAATTGAATTGAATATGCAGAAAATTCCTTTGTGAAGCAGCTCAAGACTATAAAGTTTGTTAGTAAATATGATAAATATTACATGTATTGAGAAAACTAGGTAGGTGATGGAGGTAGAAAAGAAGTAGAACTCATGACAGCATATTCCATAATACTATTAATTCAATGCAAAGTGGAAAACTTGAAGCAACTGCCAAAGTGACTTTTAAAAAGAGGGAGCATGGATAAAGTTGAAAGAAAGTGATGTGGAGTCCAGCTGCTAACACAAAGGAGGAAATAGAAACATTTCATACTTCTTGGCATCCTTCTCCTGTAAGGTTTTCTGTGTTTCAGAACCTAATCCATTACGGTTTTACTTTTTGGCAAGGTAAGAAGAGAAAAGACTTCATTGTGCCACTGTAAACAAAGTTTAAGTAATTATACCTCAAAATCTTTCCAAAAAGGATTTCTCTTCTCTAGACTTTGAAACAGGGTGCTGGAGAAAGCTTCCTGATGTGGTATTTCTCAGATTTCATTTTCATTTTGGCTAAGAGGTCTATTTTTGCACTGCCTTTTTCTTATTTTGATAGATCCAAGTTGGTTTCATTTCTAGAGTAGCAGATTACTCTGAAATTATTGCAGGTGGCTCAAAGGATTTCATTTTGTCTCAGGTTAGGCAGACTTCAATATGCTGTAGTTCTATTTAGTGTAGCAGATTTTTACTAGCTTCCATTTGCTTGCCCATTCTTTATGCACTACCAACCAGTTTATCATTTTTGTGATATATTTTATAGATCTAATATATTTGAAATCAATGAGAGGTTTGTCTAGATTACAGCTTTGCTGTGAGTAATAAAAGGAAATAGGTTTCCAGAAATTAAATCGACCAATAAAAAGTATGTTATTTTTTTTTCATATTTAGGAGGTTGTCTTTGTCTTTTTCTGATCATAAGTCCATATATTGTTCAATAAATTCCGTCTTAATTCTGAGTTCTTTTGTCAAGTCATAACTCTGAAATACCTTCTCCATCTATTTTTATCATTTCCCTGTTTGTTTTCCCAAAGTTCAATGCCTCTATCAAATCTTTTGGAGGTAATCCAATCTAAATTTGATAATTCCAATTGTTCTAGATTGCCTTACCATCTATGTATATAGGTCATGCACCTTTATCTGGGTGAAAGGATATTATCAATACTATGAACATTTTATCTTGGATAAAAGAGAACTGATAAGGACAGACTTCTAAGGTAGTCTTTGAGTAAAGGAACTAGGTCTGATTATGTAATATTCAGTATGTTATTTGTTGTTAAAATTTGTTTCATTAATAAAATTTTAGAACTAGTGAGTAGCTTTCCATGTCTGATGTGTTAGCTTAAGATATGATTATGACATCTAAAAATAAGACCCTTATTCTGATACAACATTATTGCAGGAGATGGACTGATAAAGAACATCTCTCCTCTAAATATAGAAGAGTGTAGAAATTTTCTACAAGAAGAATGACCCAGGGCACAGGCTGGTGCTTAGTTAACAAACTGAAGGTTATTATAATCTCAAGTAATATGTTACATTTGATTGAATAATTAATATGGGCCAAGCACTTCTTGAATTCTTTGCCTATATTAACTAAGTTCAACTTCATAGCAACCCTTTGAGGTAGGAACATTAATATACAAAGACAAGGAAACTAAAGTATAAGATGATAAACAAAGATCATATTGTGAGTGTGTGGCCAGAATTTAAACCCAGGCTATCTGGCACCAGAGCTTAGTTCCTTAAATACCTGCTAAACAGCATCTGAAATTGGGCTCTGATATCAATTAACCATGGTCCAAGAAAACTCACTGCTATCTACCTCTTTCATTCTTAGAGAAGATGCTTGGTCTTTGAGGGTTCCAGTGATAAGTTGCAGAGGAAGCTAGTTTTTCCAACACTATTTCCTTGTTGCCTTACAGAGCTGCTATAAATAGACTTGCTTTCTAAGATATGGGTTCTAGGAGATGTAATTTGTTGGCTCACATATGTAGTTAGGTAGGATTGAGATAGTTCTCTCTTTTGTATTCTAGTTTTTAAAACTAAACTAAGGGACCCCACAATCCTGTTGTCATTTATTTGTTGGTTCTCTTTATTTGTAGGCCTTAATTAATTCACTTTATTTATATAAGTAAATAAATAAATATACACACACTAGTATTCCAACTAGATGGTAAGCTTTTGTCCTCTATTATAACCAGATAATATCACAAAAATAATTAATTCCAATCCTTTATATATACACATAAGAAAAGCTTAGGTCTAGAAGTCCTATACAACTTGTTTGTGGTTGCATAGTTCTTCAGTGAGGGAATAAGGATAAGAACTCAGCAAGATGGTTCCTGGGCTAGTTATCTTTGTACTATAACATACAGAGGATGTGTTTTAAAAAAAAGCTTCATGTATTAGGCAACATAATTTTGCAATTCAGCCCAAGAGATAGACTTTGTAAGAAATAAAGTCATATTCAAGACAATTTGAGTCAAAAGTAATATGTTATATGAAAATGTATTTAGATTTAATATTGTTATCAGAGAATATCTACTAATGACACAATTCATGAAGCTTCAGCCATCAAGAGAAAAATCTTTGGTTTGTCCTAAGTCTGATCACATGCTTAGAGTGTGTAGCATGTAGGTAGAACACTTAATACATGTTTATACAACAGGTAACATTTGCTTGAACTGTCTGCTCTGATAACTCACATGTTGGCAGGAAGACAGTTTACACATAATAATTAGAAAGTGCTTTCGATTCAGACAAACTTTGATTAGAATGTTGATAGTTCCAAGTACTTGTTGTGTGATCTTGGTCACATTACTTAAATAACGCCTCAGTTTCTTTGTGAAATGGAGATAACACTGAACATGACTGTTGCTCTCAGTTAAATATATAAAGTGCTTTATACTCTCTACACATACTACACAGTTTAATAAAAATAATATATTAGTACCTTTATTGTTGGTATTAAGTGCTCAATGAACAAATCTACTGCAAATTTTTCTCAGGGTTGTTCTACAGGATTTAAGTCAATAAGCAAATTATTTTTTCCTTCCAGTCTTTTGGCAGAGAAGGTTGTGAAGAAAGTTCAGTTAAAGCTAGAATCTTGAGATATGCTCTGGGGAGGTACAAGGCTAGAAAATGTACAAGTTCTCATTTAATGTGTTGTGGAATAAATGCATGTGGGAAAATATAAAATATTCCAAGAAAAATTGCTAATAAATAAATAAGATTCTTAGAACTTTAAAAATAAGTGTTAAGAGAAGCTGCAAACATGATAATTAGATCTGAAGGTAGATTATTTAGAATGGCTTTATGTAGCAGTGAACTTTGAGCACAATGTAAGCAAAGATATTATGAGGGGAAAAGAATGTAATGGACTTTCCAAATGTGAGTAAGGGATTTAGAGAACACTTCGAATTGTGAGCTAACAAATTAAAAATGGCTAAATATCAACATGTTTATTTAGCTGAAATGAAAATTTTTGCTTAGGAATTAGATAATATAAGGGCATGAACAATGGGTCAAAAAAATCTGCTGTTCATTCCTCAGTGACAGGAAATATTGGATGAAACACACATTACGGGGTCTACAATGTCTTTCAAGTTTTGGGCAGAGATCTCACTGATAGGAGTAGTAATACAATCCAAAAATTGCATCAATTAAAAATAACTTTATTTAGGGAATAGAGTCTTGAATTGGATCTACCATTCAGTTGTTAACCTTTGTATTAGCAGTTGATATGATTTTGGTGGTCAATGATGGTTTCTGTGCCTGTGATGCTTACTTTTTTTTTTTTTTTTTTTTGCAGTACGCTGGCCTCTCACTGCTGTGGCCTCTCCCATTGCGGAGCACAGGCTCTGGACGCGCAGGCCCAGCGGCCATGGCTCACGGGCCCAGCTGCTCTGCGGCATGTGGGATCCTCCCGGACCGGGGCACGAACCCACGTCCCCCGCATCGGCAGGCGGACTCCCAACCACTGCGCCACCAGGGAAGCCCTGTGATGCTTACTTTTGTATGACATAAATGATAGTCTTCGGAGGAGAGACCATCAAGATGGCGGAGGACTAACGTGGAGATCATCATTCTCCCCACAAATACATCAGAAATACATCTACATGTGGAACAACTCCTACAGAACACCTACTGAATGCTGGCAGAAGACCTCAGACTTCCCAAAAGGCAAGAAACTCCCCACGTACCTGGGTAGGGCAAAAGAAAAAAGAAAAAAACAGAGACAAAAGAATAGGGACGGGACCTGCACCAGTGGGAAGGAGCTGTGAAGGAGGAAAGGTTTCTACACACTAGGAAACACCTTCACTGGCGGAGACAGGGGGTGGCTGCGGGGGGGAAGCTTTGGAACCACGGAGAAGAGCACACCAACAGGGGTGCAGAGGGCCAAGCGGAGAGATTCCTGCACAGAGGATCAGTGCCTGAGAGGCTTGTCTGCTCACCTGCCAGGACACAGGTGGGAGCTGGGAGCTGAGGCTCAGGCTTCGAAGGTCAGATCCCAGGGAGAGGACTGGGGTTGGCTGCATGAACACAGCCTGAAGGGGGCTAGCGTGCCACAGCTAGCTGGGAGAGAGCCCGGGAAAAAGTCTGGACCTGCCTAAGAGGCAAGAGACCATTGTTTCCGGGTGCGCGAGGAGAGGGGATTCAGAGCACTGCCTAAACGAGCTCCAGAGATGGGCACGAGCCGCGGCTAACAGCACGGACCCCAGGCATGAAACGCTAAGGCTGCTACTGCAGCCACCAAGAAGCCTGTGTGCAAGCACAGGTCACTATCCACACTGCCCCTCCCGGGAGCCTGTGCAGCCTGCCACTGCCAGGGTCCCATGATCCAGGAACAACTTCCCCGGGGGAACACACAGCGCACCTCACACTGGTGCAACGTCACACCGGCCTCTGCCGCTGCAGGCTCGCCCCACACTCTGTATCCCTCCCTCCTCCCGGCCTGAGTGAGCCAGAGCCCCCTAACAAGCTGTCACTTTAACCCTGTCCTGTCTGAGCGAAGAACAGATGCCCTCAGGTGACCTACATGCAGAGGTGGGGACAAATCCAAACCTGAACCCCAGGAGCTGTGTAAACAAAGAAGAGAAAGGGAAATCTCTCTAAGCAGCCTCAGGAACAGTGGATTAAATCTCCACAATCAACTTGATGTACCCTGCATCTCTGGAATACCTGAATAGACAATGAATCATCCCAAAATTGAGGCAGTGGACTTTGGGAGCTACTGTAGACTTGGGGTTGGCTTTCTGCATCTAATTTTTTTCTGGTCTTATGTTTATCTTAGTTTAGTATTTAGAATTTATTATCATTGGCAGATTTGTTTATTGATTTGGTTGCACTCTTCCGTTTTTTTTTATATATAGATATATATATATTTTTTCCTTTTTCTCTTCTTGTGAGTATGAATGTGTATGCTTCTTTGTGTGATTTTGTCTGTATAGCTTTGCTTTTACCATTTGTCCTATGGTTCTGTCTTTTTTTTTTTTTTACTATACTTTTTAGCACTTGTTATCATTCGTGGATTTGTATTTTGGTTTGGTAGTTTTCTTCTTTCTTTTTTTTAATTTTTATTTTTTTAAATTTTAATAATTTCATTTTTTATTTTAATAACATTATTTTATTTTATTATTTTTATCTTTATTTTTTTCTCCCTTTTCTTCTGAGCCATGTGGCTGACAGGGTCTTGGTACTCCAGCCGGGTGTCGGGCCTGTGCCTCTGAGGTGGGAGAGCCGAGCATAGGGTATTGGTCCACCAGAGACCTCCCGGCTCCATGTAATATCCAACAGCAAAAGCTCTCCCAGAGATCTCCATCTCAATGATAAGACCCAGTCCACTTAAAGACCAGCAAGCTACAGTGCTGGACACCCTATGCCAAACAACTAGCAAGCCAGGAACACAAACTCACCCATTAGCAGAGAGGCTGCCTAAAAACATAATAAGGTCGCAGACACCCCAAAACACACCACCGGATGTGGTCATGCCCACCAGAAAGACAAGATCCAGCCTCATCCACCAGAACACAGGCACCAGTCCCCTCCACTAGGAAGCCTACACAATCCACTGAACCAACCTTACCCACTGGGAGCAGACACCAAAAGCAATGGGAACTACAAACCTGCGGGCTGTGAAATGGAGACCCCAAACAGTGTAAGTTATGCAAAATGAGAAGACAGAGAAATACACAGCAGAGGAAGGAGCAAGGTAAAAACCCACTTGACCAAACAAATGAAAAGGAAATAGGCAGTCTACCTGAAAAAGAATTCAGAGTAATGATAGTAAAGATGATGCAAAATCTTGGAAACAGAATGGAGAAAAAACAAGAAACATTTAACAAGAACATAGAAGAGCTAAAGAGCAAGCAAATGATGAAAAACACAATAAATAAAATTAGAAATTCTCTAGAAGGAACCAATAGCAGAAAAACTGAGGCAGAAGAACAGATAAGTGACCCAGAAGATAAAATAGTGGAAATAAATACCATAGAGCAGAAAAAAGAAAAAAGAATGAAAAGAATTGAGGACAATCTCAGAGACCTGTGGGACAACATTGAACGCACCAACATTCGAATAACAGGGGTCCCAGAAGAAGCGAAAAAGAAAGGGACTGAGAAATTTTCAAAGAGATTATATTGGAAAACTTCCCTAATACTGGAAAGGAAACAGTCAATTAAGTCCAGGAAGTGCAGAGTGTCCCATACAGGATAAATCTAAATTGGAAAAGAAGAAGTAATGCTGTCACTGTTTGCAGATGACATGATACTATACATAGAGAATCCTGATGATGCTACCAGAAAACTACTAGAGCTAATCAATGAATTTGGTAAAGTAGCAGGATACAAAATTAATGTACATAAATCCCTTGCATTCTTAACAGTAATGACGAAAAATATGAAAGAGAAATTAAGGAAACACTCCCATTTACTATTGCAACAAAAAGAATAAAATATCTAAGAATAAACCTACCTAAGGAGACAAAAGACCTGTATGCAGAAAACTATAAGACACTGATGAAAGAAATTAAAGATGATACAAACAGATGGAAAGATATACCATGTTCTTGGATTGGAAGAATCAACATTGTGAAAATGACTATACTACCCAAAGCAATCTACAGAGTCAATGCAATCCCTATCAAATTACCAATGGCATTTTTCACAAAACTAGAACAAAAAATTCACAATTTGTATGGAAATATAAAAGACCCTGAATAGCCAAAGCAATCTTGAGAAAGAAAAACAGAGCTGGAGGAATCAGGCTCCCAGAATTCAATTACACTACAAAGCTACAGTAATCAAGACAGTATGGTACTGGCACAAAAACAGAAATATAGATCAATGGAACAGGACAGAAAGCCCAGAGATAAACCCATGCACATATGGTCACCTTATTTTTGATATAGGAGGCAAGAATATACAATGGAGAAAAGACAGCCTCTTCAATGAGTGGTGCTTGGAAAACTGGACAGCAACATGTAAAAGAATGGAATTAGAACACTCCCTAATACAATACACAAAAATAAACTCAAAATGGATTAGACCTAAATGTAAGACCAGACACTACAAAACTCTTAGAGGAAAACATAGGCAGAACACTCTATGACATAAATCATAGCAAGATCCTTTTTGACCCACCTCCTAGAGAAATGGAAATAAAAACGAAAATAAACAAATGGGACGAATGAAACTTAAAAGCTTTTGCACAGCAAAGAAAAACATAAGACAAAAAGACAGCTCTCAGAATGGGAGAAAATATTTTCAAAAGAAACAACTGATAAAGGATAAATCTCCAAAATGTACAAGCAGCTCGTGCAGCTCACTATCCAGAAAACAAACAACTCAATCCAAAACTGGGAAGAAGACCTAAATAGACATTTCTCCAAAGAAGATATACAGACTGCCAAAATACACATGAAAGGATGCTCAACATCACTTATCATTAGAGAAATGCAAATCAAAACTACAATGAGGTATCACCTCACACCAGTCAGAATGGCCATCTTAAAAAAATCTACAAACAATAAATGCTGGAGAAGATGTTGAGAAAAGGGAACCCTCTTGCACTGTTGGTGGGAATGTAAATTGATACAGCCACTATGGAGAACAGTATGAAGGTTCCTTAAAAAACTACAAATAGAACTACCGTACGACCCAGCAATCCTACTGCTGGGCATATACCCTGAGAAAACCATAATTCAAAAAGAGTCATTTACCACAATGTTCATTGCAGCACTATTTACAATAGCCAGGACATGGAAGCCACCTAAGTGTCCATCGACAGATGAATGGATAAAGAAGATGTGGCACATATATACAATGGAATATTACTCAGCCATAAAAATAAACGAAATTGAGTTATTTGTAGTGAGGTGGATGGACCTAGAGTCTGTCATACAGAGTGAAGTAAGTCAGAAAGAGAAAAACAAATACCGTATGCTAACACATATATGTGGAATCTAAAAAAAATGTTTCTGAAGAACCTAGGGGCATAACAGAAATAAAGACGGAGACGTAGAGAATGGACTTGAGGACACGGGGAGGGGGAAGGGTAAGCTGGGATGAAGTGAGAGAGTGGCATGGACATATGTACAGTACCAAATGTAAAATAGATAGCTAGTGGGAAGCAGCCACATAGCACAGGTAGATCAGCTCGGTGCTTTGTAACCACCTAGAGTGGTAGGATAGGGACAGTGGGAGGGAGACACAAGAGGGAGGAGATATGGGGATATATGTATATGTATAGCTGATTCACTTTGTTATAAAGCAGAAATTAAGACACCATTTTAAAGCAATTATACTCCAATAAAGATGTTAAAAAAAGAAAAGAATGTAAAAAAATAATGGTCTTCATTCTGTTTTCTACCAAAGGTTTATAACATTTTAGTTCACAAATTTGTTAGGCAGTTCATGTCATAAAAAGCAAAAGCAAGTTCCTGGTTGAATAACTTTAATTTCACCTAATTATTTCATATTTTATAATGATGAGAAATGTCATTCATATAAGGTAAAATTTTTAAAACTCCATAATCCATTGATTTACTATTTCCCAATGTAGCACCAGAATAGGCTAACCTGCAAAGGAAAGAATATACAGGTACTTTTAAATTAATCAGATTATATAAGAAAGTAGGTTGCCTAGTTAGGGATTTCTGTAATTCCCCTGGGAAGAGTATCTCTAAATGTTAGCCTCCACTGCTCTGGGCAATGCCATCTTTTACTACTACTGTGTTCCTGTTTTTCACCACCACTGCATGACGTTTTTATGCACATTTCAGCCAGATTTTCATTCTTCTCTTTCTTACTCCAAAAGCTAGACATTCATTGAACATATTATAAATGCAATTGTTCGGTAGAAATCTTAATAGGCACTATAGGCAGAAATTGTCAGTGATCACATTGTGATATATACACTGAACAAATAGAAGGAATGAAAGTATGTTTTTCAGATAAAAATTTCTTTTAGAACTGCTTTGATTGAATTAAAATGATTTATGCCTACCATTATGAGTGTATATATTCATGTACTTCATCAAATGGTACAATTTATAGATGGAGGCAATATAATGCAATGAATGGACTTTGTAGTCAGACAGACAAGTGTTCAAATCTTGCCTTTAAATGATATTTTCAGTACATGAATCTAGAATTAGTATTTAAATTACCACCACTGTTTTTTCCATTATCTGTAAAAAGAGAGCTAATGAGGTAACACTTTACTGAGAGTCCCCCATATAGTAATTATTGCCGTTATGTTATGATTATTATGGTATGTGCTAGTTTTTTCCTCCTCCATTATTCCAAAACACTTTGTACATATCTCTAGTTTAATTCATATTGCTATGTGTCTTTCTTCTCTGTGGATAAATATAGAATATAATAGAGGTAAACAGAAATATTTGCTAAATGAGAGAGGCATAAGGTGTGAGGTAATGTTAATCTGTTAATCTATATAAATATATAAATCAAATATGAATAATATTGTTTTATATTGACTATAGAAGTACAAATGTAAACAAAAAGTTTTCTACATCTGAATATATTTCTATTTAAATGAAATCTAAGACTTGCATGCAAACAAAAACAGAAATAGTATTTAGGTTTAGTATTGCCATATAATTAAATTATTATTAAATATGTTTAGCATCATATGTAAAATGATTCACTGTGCTATTTGATAACTTTAAGCATTTAAAAACATGATAGAAAATTGCTTTAAGAAAGGTAGTCGGTGCCAGTGCATATATAAAGACAGCTTGATAAAGTAGAGAGAAAATGATCATTGAAGTAAGCATGACTCGGGTTCAAATCAACTTTTTTAACCTTGACATATGAGGCAATGAAGATGGAGTACAAAGAAAGGCATAACAAGAAACAGTGAGGGAAGTTTGATGCAAAAACATGAATCAGAAAAAAATGGGAGGAAAAATTAACAAGGGAGATCAAATAAAGGCAGGATTGAACTAAAGATATGGAGACAGTGAAGTAGTAGAAAAAAAGTAAAAGTAAGAAACATTTTCTCATTTCACGTAGAACTACTGTAGCCAACTAGCCTTTTAAAGAGGGTTTGCATAATTCAAATCAAAGGGTAAAGCCATTTATGTTGATTTTGAAACTTTCTGGAAATTGATGGTGAGATATAAGACAAAAACAGTTCGTTCTGTTGTAATAAAGAGTGGGTTTTGCAAAGTTTTTTTTTTGTTTTTGTTTTGGCAGAGATATTATAGAGTCTTTAAATATGGGGGAAAAGATCTAGAAGTTGCCTGAGAATAGCAAAGAAAAACTGAAGGGGGAGGAAGAGATCTTGAGGTGGGGAAGGAGTAGAGCCAAGTGGGTATATAAAAGCCCTCTGTCACACTAGAACATAGATTATACATGTCTACACTTGTGTGAGTGATATTTGAGGAGAATCTCAGAGGATAGGAGCTGAATTCCACACCTGGGATGATGTAGTAGAATATCAGGCCAGCAAAGTAAGGACTGTGTGACAGCCATAAATGAGCAAATATAACTAGTGGTGATTATGTAAAACCTTATTCCACCACAGCTGGGATAGATTTTCAGTCAATTATATTGAACACATCTAAAAGGATAGGGCACCTGAGTTGACATCTAGCTTAAAGGGATTTGAAATTGGTACACATAGTAAAATAAATGGTGTGAGTCAGCTGTTTCTAGAGATGAGTGAGCTATTCAAACAAAAGAAAGCTGATTTCTTAAAAGAATTAATGATTATTTTGTTTTTAGCTATTTGGTTAGCAGTAATTAGTAACCTAATTATCCCTCCAAAATTTTTAACCAATTCATCTTTTCTAATCCATTTTGCTCAAGGACCCGCTTTAGTCACTGCAAGAATACAGTGAGGATGAGCCAGGCCCACCCTATGCCAGCCTTAGCAAAGACTGCCTTGACTCAAGCGGATAGCTGGTACTTCCATCTCACTAGGGAATTCAGTTTTCAGAGGCAATTCACCTTCTGGTTGTTTTTCTAAAGGACTATATTAACAGACAGGGGTTCCCAGTGTACTCATTTTGAAATATCATGTGACCTTATATCTGTTGGTAATCTTGGGGGCACAATCTATTTTAATATGTTCACCTGCTTCCTGTTCTCAAAACAATTTGGACTTAGTATAATTCTTCTATCCATCAATATTCATCCACTATGGACCAAACTTGAATGATAAAAAAATTATTTTTCCTGAAACCTTAACCTTTAAACCAGTTTTCACTGTTTGTCCAGGAATAATCAAGTGAGCTGAATTAGAAGAAATAGTAGTTAACGTATTTCCACTGTAATAAGCATTTTATTGGAGTATATCATGTATACTGAAAATGTACAAATCACAATTACCATAAAGTGACCTGACTCATTTACTGTCTCAATCTATCTCTGTATATATTAGCATACAACTTATATAAAGCCATCTCTCTTGTGGAATACAATAAAAATGTAACTTTGTCTCCAATGTACCATTAAAATGTATTTGGTGAGGGAAATTTAGATTTTCCCTTGCCTCTTGATGAAACCTGGGACTCTAGCTGAGACTCTCCATAATCATATCTTTTTGGTCATTCTTTGAAATTAAAAGACTTCCAGTCATTTTAAATTATAAACACACTATCAATTTAGTGGTTCCAATTTTACAGTCCCAGAAAATGATCAAAATTGTGAACTTGCTTTAACATTTGGTCCTTTCCTCTCCCCACAACCAGGGTCATGGTAGGGAGGATGTTTCCTTGTTTTCTTTTTCTCTGCTCAGAGTATGTCCTTCTCCCTACTACTCTGTAACTGCTTGGTTCTCACGTCATTATATTCAAACTCAGGGAGACAGAGTGGAGAGAAGGGTATGGTCTTCCATGGCAGTTGTATGTGATTTCTGACTGTCTCTCATGGTACTTACTGGTCCTTCAGAAGCCCTTCTGCTGCAACTCCTGCATAGCTGTGATGTACCTGCTCCTCCAGGTGAGTATGCTTTACACATCCCCAATTTTTCCTGTAGTCAATGTCCCGGCAGAACGTTTCAGGTAGTCTTTATGGGCAGTCTTTACAATAGCTCTAGGTTCTTTTTCCTGTTGTCCCCAAACATTCATGTGCCTAAGTTGGGAAGGTTTACTTCCCCAGGGTCTTCCTCTTGCCCACCTGCCTCAAGGAGGTAGCCATGGCCTCTGGCTTTGTTATACTTTTGGTATATTCCAGATGGCACCTCAATGTGTATGTTCCAGATGGCAACCCTTAAATACTGGAAATGCATCTCATGCTACCTGATAGATCTTGTTGGAGGCCCTGTGAATGGACTTGAGGTAATGGGCAGGGGGTTGGGAGTCACAGCCTAGAAACATACTCTCCAAAACAGAAAGCAAAACAACACAACTGTCTTCACAAACTTTCATTTTTATTCTTTGGCTCTTTTTCTACCATCTGTCTGGGTCAGTAGACCCAGTGTGAAAGGTCCTCATGTCACAAAACCATTCTTAAATATTTTGTTCTGTTGTCTTACTTGCATGAAACATCTATTGTATCACGTCCTTAATATATTATTCTGTTGCATAGATGTGTGTATAACAGCTATAAATAATGTTTTTCTATAGTACGTATTCTTTGTTTCCTTAAATATATAATATAATCGTTTCCTCACACTAATAAATTTTTTTTCATAAAATTTTAATGGCTGTAGATTATTCTTTTCTATGAATGCACCATATTTCATATAAAATAGTTCCTACTTTGGACAAACTGTCTATGATTATTTCCCCTAAAATTTTACTACTGTTGAAGAGGGGGAAGACGGCGGAAGAGTAAGATGCAGAGATCACCTTCCTCCCCAGATACATCAGAAATACATCTACACGTGGAACAACTCCTACAGAAAACCTGCTGAATGCTGGCAGAAGACCTCAGACATCCCAAAAGCCAAGAAACTCCCCACGTACCTGGGTAGGGCAAAAGAAAAAAGAATAAACAGAGACAAAAGAATAGGGACGGGACCTGTACCAGTGGGAGGGAGCCGTGAAGGAGGAAAGGTTTCTACACACTAGAAGCCCCTTCGCAGGCAGAGGCTGCGGGAGGCGGAGGGGGAAATCTTCGGAGCCACGGAGAAGAGCGCAGCCACAGGGGTGCAGAGGGCAAAGCGGAGAGATTCCCGCACAGAGGATCGGTGCTGACCGGCACTCACCAGCCTGAGAGGCTTGTCTGCTCACCCGCCAGGGCGGGCCGGGCTGGGAGCTGAGGCTCGGGCTTTGGTCGGATCGCAGGGAGAGGACTGGCGGCATGAACACAGACTGAAGGGGTTAGTTCACCACGGCTAGCCAGGAGGGAGTCCAGGAAAAAGTCTGGACCTGCCGAAGAGGAAAGAGACTTTTTCTTCCCTCTTTGTTTCCTGGCGCGTGAGGAGAGGGGATTAAGAGCACTGCTTAAAGGAGCTCCAGAGAGGGGTGCGAGCCACGGCTAACAGCGTGGACCCCAAAGACGGGCAGGAGACGCTAAGGCTGCTGCTGCCGCCACCAAGAAGCTTGTGTGCGAGCACAGGTCACTCTCACACCTCCCTTCAGGGGAGCCTGTGCAGCCCGCCACTGTCAGGGTCCCGGGATCCAGGGACAACTTCCCCGGTAGAACGCACGGCGCGCCTCAGGCTGGTGCAACGTCACGCCCGCCTCTGCCGCCGCAGGCTTGCCCCGCACTCCGTACCCCTCCCTACCCCCGGCGCGAGTGAGCCAGAGCCCCCGAATCAGCGGCTCCTTTAACCCTGTCCTGTCTCAGCGAAGAACAGACACCCTCCAGCGACCTACACGCAGAGGCGGGGCCAACTCCAAAGCTGAACTCCGGGAGCTGTGCAAACAAAGAAGAGAAAGGGAAATCTCTCCAGCAGCCTCGGGAGCACCGCATGAAATCTCCACAATCAACTTGATGTACCCTGCATCTGTGGAATACCTGAATAGGCGAATCTTCCAAAATTGAGGAGGTGGACTTTGAGAGCAAGATTTATTATTTTTTCCCCTTTTCCTCATTTTGTGAGTGTGTATGTGTATGCTTCTGTGTGAGACTTTGTCTGTATAGCTTTGCTTTCACCATATGTCCTAGGGGTTCTACCCGTCCGTTTCTTTTGTTTGTTTTACTTAAAAAATTATTTTTTCTTAATAATGATTTTTTTATTTTAATAAATTTATTTTATTTTACCTCACTTTATTGTATTTTCTTTTATCCTTTTCCTTCCTCCCTTTCTTTCTTTCTTTCTTCCTTTCTACTTTTTCTCCCTTTTATTCTGAGCCGTGTGGATGAAAGGCTCATGGTGCTGCAGCCAGGAGTCAGTGCTGTGCCTCTGAGGTGGGAGAACCAACTTCAGGACACTGGTCCACAAGAGACCTCCCAGCTCCACATAATATCAGACAGCTAAAATCTCCCAGAGATCTCCATCTCAAAACTAGCAGCCAGCTTCACTCAACGACCAGCAAGCTACAGTGCTGGACACCCTATGCCAAATAACTAGCAAGACAGGAACACAACCCCACCCATTAGCAGAGAGGCTGCCTAAAATCATAATAAGTCCACAGACACCCCAAAACACACCACCAGACGTGGACCTGCCCACCAGAAAGACAAGATCCAGCCTCATCCACTACAACACAGGCACTAGTCCCCTCCACCAGGAAGCCTACACAACCCACTGAACCAACTTTAGCCACTGGGGACAGACAAAAAAGACAATAGGAACTATGAACCTGCAGCCTGCAAAAAGGAGACCCCAAACACAGTAAGATAAGCAAAGTGAGAAAACAGAAAACCACACAGCTGATGAAGGAGCAAAATAAAAACCCACCAGACCTAACAAACAAAGAGGAAATAGGCAGTCTACCCGAAAAAGAATTCAGAATAATGATAGTAAAGATGATCTAAAATCTTGGAAATAGAATAGACAAAATGCAAGAAACATTTAACAAGGACCTAGAAGAACTAAAGATGAAACAAGCAACAATGAACAACAAAATAACTGAAATTAAAAATACTCTAGAAGGGATCAATAGCAGAATAACTGAGGCAGAAGAACGGATAAGTGACCTGGAAGATAAAATAGTGGAAATAACTACTGCAGAGCAGAATAAAGAAAAAAGAATGAAAAGAACTGAGGACAGTCTCAGAGACCTCTGAGACAACATTAAACGCACCAACATTCGAATAATAGGGGTTCCAGAAGAAGAAGAGAAAAAGAAAGGGACTGAGAAAATATTTGAAGAGATTATAGTTGAAAACTTCCCTAATATGGGAAAGGAAATAGTTAATCAAGTCCAGGAAGCACAGAGAGTCCCATACAGGATAAATCCAAGGAGAAACATGCCAAGACACATATTAATCAAACTGTCAAAACTTAAATACAAAGAAAACATATTAAAAGCAGCAAGGGAAAAACAACAAATAACACACAAGGGAATACCCATAAGGTTAACAGCTGATCTTTCAGCAGAAACTCTGCAAGCCAGAAGGGACTGGCAGGACATATTTAAAGTGATGAAGGAGAAAAACCTACAACCAAGATTACTCTACCCAGCAAGGATCTCATTCAGATTTGATGGAGAAATTAAAACCTTTACAGACAAGGAAAAGCTAAGAGAGTTCAGCACTACCAAACCAGCTTTACAACAAATGCTAAAAGATCTTCTCTAGGCAAGAAACACAGAGAAGGAAAAGACCTATAATAACAAACTCAAAGCAATTAAGAAAATGGGAATAGGAACATACATATTGATAATTACCTTAAATGTAAATGGACTAAGTGCTCCCACCAAAAGACACAGATTGGCTGAATGGATACAAAAACAAGACTTGTATATATGCTGTCTACAAGAGACCCACTTCAGACCTAGAGACGCATACAGACTGAAAGTAAGGGGATGGAAAAAGATATTCCATGCAAATGGAAACCAAAAGAAAGCTGGAGTAGCAATTCTCATATCAGACAAAATAGACTTTAAAATAAAGACTATTAGAAGAGACAAAGAAGGACACTACATAATGATCAAGGGATCGATCCAAGAAGAAGATATAACGATTGTAAATATTTATGCACTCAACATAGGACCACCTCAATACATAAGGCAAATATTAACAGCCATAAAAGGTGAAATTGACAGTAACACATTCATAGTAGGGGACTTTAACACCCCACTTTCACCCATGGACAGATCATCCAAAATGAAAATCAATAAGGAAACACAAGCTTTAAATGATACATTAAACAAGATGGACTTAATTGATATTTATAGGACATTCCATCCAAAAACAACAGAATACACATTTTTCCCAAGTGCTCATGGAACACTCTCCAGAATAGAACATATCTTGGGTCACAAATCAAGCCTTGGTAAATTTAAGAAAATTGAAACTGCATCAAGTATTTTTCCGACCACAATGCTATGAGACTAGACATCAATTACAGGAAAAGATCTGTAAAAAATACAAACACATGGAGGCTAAACAATACACTACTTAATAACGAAGTGATCACTGAAAAAATCAAAGAGGAAGTCAAAAAATACCTAGAAACAAATGACAATTGAGAAACAATGACCCCAAACCTATGGGATGCAGCAGAAGCAGTTCTAAGAGGCAAGTTTATAGCAATACAATCCTACCTTAAGAAACAGGAAACATCTCGAACAAACAACCTAACCTTGCACTTAAAGCAATTAGAGAAACAAGACCAAAAAACCCCCAAAGTTAGCAGAAGGAAAGAAATCATAAAGATCAGATCAGAAATAAATGAAAAAGAAACGAAGGAAACAATAGCAAAGATCAATAAAACTAAAAGCTGGTTCTTTGAGAAGATAAACAAAATTGATAAACCATTAGTCAGACTCATCAAGAAAAAAAGGCAGAAGACTCAAATCAATAGAATTAGAAATGAAAAAGGTGAAGTAACAACTGACACTGCAGAACTACAAAAGATCATGAGAGATTACTACAAGCAACTCTATGCCAATAAAATGGACAACCTGGAAGAAATGGACAAATTCTTAGAAATGCACAACCTGCCAAGACTGAATCAGGAAGAAATAGAAAATATGAACAGACCAATCACAAGCACTGAAATTGAAACTGTGATTAAAAATCTTCCAACAAACAAAAGCCCAGGACCAGTTGGCTTCACAGGCGAATTCTATCAAACATTTAGAGAAGAGCTAACACCTATCCTTCTCAAACTCTTCCAAAATATAGCAGAGGGAGGAACACTCCCAAACTCATTCTACGAGGCCACCATCACCCTGATACCAAAACCAGACAAGGATGTCACAAAGAAAGAGAACTACAGGCCAATATCACTGATGAACATAGATGCAAAAATCCTCAACAAAATACTAGCAAACAGAATCCAACAGCACATTAAAAGGATCATACACCATGATCAAGTGGGGTTTATTCCAATAGATGCAGAGAAAGCTTTTGACAAAATTCAACACCCATTTATGATAAAAACCCTCCAGAAAGTAGACATAGAGGGAACTTTCCTCAACATAATAAAGGCCATATATGACAAACCCACAGCCAACATCGTCCTCAATGGTGAAAAACTGACAGCATTTCCACTAAGATCAGGAACAAGACAAGGTTTCCCACTCTCACCACTCTTATTCAACAGAGTTTTGGAAGTTTTAGCCACAGCAATCAGAGAAGAAAAGGAAATAAGAGGAATCCAAATCAGAAAAGAATAAGTAAAGCTGTCACTGTTTGCAGATGACATGATACTACACATAGAGAATCCTAAAGATGCTACCAGAAAACTACTAGAGCTAATCAATGAATTTGGTAAAGTAGCAGGATACACAATTAATGCACAGAAATCTCTGGCATTCCTATACAATAATGATGAAAAATCTGAAAGCGAAATCAAGAAAACACTCCTATTTCCATTGCAACAAAAAGAATAAAATATCTAGGAATAAACCTACCTAAGGAGACAAAAGACCTGTATGCAGAAAATTATAAGACACTGAACAAAGAAATTAAATATGATACAAATAGATGGAGAGATATACCATGTTCTTGGATTGGGAGAATCAACATTGTGAAAATGAATCTACTACCCAAAGAAATCTACAGACTCAATGCAATCCCTATCAAACTACCACTGGCATTTTTCACAGAACTAGAACAAAAAATTTCACAATTTGTATGGAAACACAAAAGACCCCGAATAGCCAAAGCAATCTTGAGAATGAAAAACGGAGCTAGAACAATCAGGCTCCCTGACTTCAGAGTATACTACAAAGCTACAGTAATCAAGACAGTATGGTACCGGCATAAAAACAGAAATATAGATCAATGGAACAGGATAGAAAGCCCAGAGATAAACCCACGCACATGTGGTCACCTCATCTTTGATAAAGGAGTCAGGAATGTACAGTGGAGAAAGGACAGCCTCTTCAATAAGTGGTGCTGGGCAAACTGGACGGGTACATGTAAAAGTATGACATTAAATCACTCCCTAACACCATACACAAAAATAAGGTCAAAATGGATTACAGACCTAAATGTAAGGCCAGAAACTATCAAACTCTTAGAGGAAAACATAGGCAGAACACTGTATGGCATAAATCACAGCAAGATCCTTTTTGACCCACCTCCTAGAGAAATGGAAATAAAAACTAAAATAAATAAATGGGACCTAATAAAACTTAAAGGCTTTTGCACAGCAAAGGAAACCATAAACAAGACCAAAAGACAACCCTCACAATAGGAGACAACATTTGCAAATGAAGCAACTGACAAAGGATTAATCTCCACAAATGAAGCAACTGACAAAGGATTGATCTCCAAAATTTATAAGCAGCTCATGCAGCTCAATAACAAAAAAACAAACAACCCAATCCAAAAATGAGCAGAAGACCTAAATAGACATTTCTCCAAAGAAGATATACAGACTGCCAACAAACACATGAAAGAATGCTCAACATCATTAATCATTAGAGAAATGCAAATCAAAACTACAATGAGATATCATCTCACACCAGTCAGAATGGCCATTATAAAAAATCTAGAAACAATAAATACTGGAGAGGGTGTGGACAAAAGGGAACACTCTTGCACTGCTGGTGGGAATGTAAATTGGTACAGCCACTATGGAGAGCAGTATGGAGGTTCCTTAAAAAACTAAAAATAGAACTACCATGTGACCCAGCAATCCCACTACTGGGCATATACCCTGAGAAATCCATAATTCAAAAAGAGTCATGTACCAAAATGTTCATTGCAGCTCTATTTACAATAGCCAGGACATGGAAACAACCTAAGTGTCCATCATCGGATGAATGGATAGAGAAGATGTGGCACATATATACCATAGAATATTACTCAGCCATAAAAAGAAACGAAATTGAGCTATTTGTAATGAGATGGATGGACCTAGAGTCTGTCATACAGAGTGAAGTAAGTCAGAAAGAGAAACACAAATACCGTATGCTAACACATATATATGGAATTTAAGAAAAAAAAATGTCATGAAGAACCTAGGGGTAAGACAGGAATAAAGACACAGACCTCCTAGAGAATGGACTTAAGGATATGGGGAAGGCAAAGTGTAAGCTGTGACAAAGCGAGAGAGAGGCATGGACATATATACACGACCAAACGTAAAATAGATAGCTAGTTGGAAGCAGCCGCATAGCACAGGGAGATCAGCTCGGTGCTTTGTGACCACATAGAGGGGTGTGATAGGGAGGGTGGGAGGGAGGGAGACGCAAGAGGGAAGAGATATGGGAACATATGTATATGTATAACTGATTCACTTTGTTATAAAACAGAAAGTAACACACCTCTGTAAAGCAATTATACTCCAATAAAAATGTAAAAAAAAAATTACTAGTGTTAACAGAGTACCACTAACATAAACTCTTAGTGAGAACAATCATGTTTATTTCCTTAGGATAAATTCTTATAACGAATTGCTGAGTCAAATGTATGCACATTTTTAAGAGTTTTGGTATATATTGCCAAATTGTCCTCAGGAAACTTTGTCTCAGCAGCAGTGTATAAAAGTTCCTGTTTAATTTACAATTGACAATAATGCATGTAATTTTTTTAGTCTTTCTCAGTTGATGAATAAAAATTAAATCTCACTGAGAATTTAATTACTAGTGCTTGAAACTATCTATCTATGTATCATCTATCTTTCCATACACACATATATATTAGAGATTTTTAGTTGATTTCAGAAACATGTTCATTTCTTTGTCCATTTTCTATTGGTACATTAATTTTGTATTTATTTTATTTAAATATTGAGGACATCAAAAATTTGGCCTTCTGTATCAGTCAGACTCCAGTCAAAAAATAGAAACCACACTGGCTATTTCAAACAAAGAGAATTTCATACATGAGATAGGATATAAAGTTTTGGATTCTCTAAAAGAACCAAAATGAGAGGGGAATGCTAGAGAAATAAAAAGGATGACAGGATATTACCCTGCGATCAGAAAGCCACAAATGCCCTTGAGCGTGAGCCATGATCCTGCGCCTGCTGCCGCATGGCTGTAGGTGCAGCTGAAGCAGCTCCATCTCCAACGTGGCACTGACGTTGCTGGGGAGAGACCTTCAAAGAAGGGACCCTGTTGTTTGGGGTGGCGCTGCCATGGCTACTAGAGGCCATCACTGTCTCCTCATCACTGTCACTAGTGCCAAGGTCACCAGCTGCTGCCATTTTCAGAGCCAGATGCAGAACATGCATTTTCCTTCTTCCTACGTTTTACTATCTATCCTCTATCTCCCACTGACAAAACTTAATTGAAAACTAGCTAGTTACAGAGTCTGGTGAAAGCACTTTAAAGTGTACAGCTATAGTGGCACAAAGCAGAGTACATAAGAGAAGGACCAATGTGGGACCAAGAGAAAAATGATAAGTAATTTGCATACTACTTATAAATTACAATATTCTCCAGGTTTTCATTTACTTATATTTTTATTTTATAATGTCTTATGAACATACAGAAATTTTGAGTTTTATTTATTAAAAATTTGTCATTTTTTTTCCTGTTTTCTTCCATTGGTATTTTGACATATGTGAAAACAAATATATGTATAATATATATAAATATATATAAAATCTTCCCTAATTGATGTAAATTTGTTTATATATTTACATTTTAATCCTTCTGAGTATTTATTTGTATGTTCCTTCTTTCTTTCTGACAACCTTCTTTCTATTTTATTTATTTTTTCTGCAAGTGGTAAATTAGTTATTTCAGTACTCTTTATTCAATAATTTAGTCCTTTTCCAACAATTACATATGTGATATCGAGAAAGTCATCTAACCTGCTGGCTCTAATTTCTCTGTTCCAATTCTTTTACCACCTTCTAATCAAGCTTTGGCTGATCTTTCTAGGCCATTCATGACCCCCATCTACCTTAGTAAATCCTAACTTCAGTTCTCACCTCACCTGTGGTATCATCATTTGGCCTAATTGGTTACTTCTTCTTCCTTTCTCTTATCTCATTAGTCATGCCTTCTCAGACTCCTTTACTTGTTTCTTCCTCTCTCCTTTACTTCTTAACATTTGAGTTTCCTAGAGCTCAGTTCTTAGACATCTTCTCTTCTGTTTCTATTTATTCCCTTGATGATTTTGTCTAGTCTCTTTGCTTTCAATACACCCATATGGAGACCTCTATCTCCATTCCAGAATTTCCCCCTATATTCCAAAATTACATAGCCATATGCCAATTCGATATCACCATTTGCTTATTTAAGGGATATCTCAGACTCAAAATAAAAATCAACTAATTTTGGGCTTCCCTGGTGGCGCAGTGGTTGAGAGTCTGCCTGCCGATGCAAGGGACACGGGTTCGTGCCCTGGTCCGGGAAGATCCCACATGCTGCGGAGCGGCTAGGCCCGTGAGCCATGGCCGCTGAGCCTTCGCATCCGGAGCCTGTGCTCCGCAACCGGAGAGGCCACAACAGAGAGAGGCCCGCGTACCGCAAAAAAAAAAAAAAAATCAACTACTTTATATTGTTCCCAAACTTGCTTTTCCTATGTTTTCTATCTCCGTAAATGGCAATTCCATTAGGTTGCTCAAGACTAATGCCTTGGATTCGTTTTAGCTCCTCTAGTTCTCTGATATCCCACATCTAGTCAATCATAATACCCCATCAGCTTTCACCTCAAATTGATTAAAAAATAAAAACTTCCACTGCTACCATCCTAGACAAAGCCACCATCACCTTTTATCTGGATTAATATAAAAGCCTCTTAATTGGTCTCTCTGATTTCCACTATTTTCCCCCTACATTCAATTCTCAGCACAATAACCAAATTCTGCATTTAGTATACAGATTCAACCATACACTGCTCTGCTCATAACCATCTAAATGTATCTCATCTCATTCAGAGGAAAATCTCTAGAAACCTTATGATATTCTTCAAGAACACATACCACGTCACTACCCTCATCTCACAGACTCAAGTTCTGGCTCTTTCTCTTCTTTTGTTTTATTCACACTGATCCTCTTGCTTTTCTTCAAATCCACCAAGCATATTGTAATTTCAGGGACTTTTACCTTCCTCCTGTCGAGAATGATTTTTCCCCGCATATCTCTACTCCTCATTCCTTCTCCTCAGTTTTTCTCAAATTTTGCTTTTTCAGTCAGGCTTTTTTGACCATCCTATTTAAAATTGCCATGCCAGAGCTGGTACTCCAATTCCCCTTGCTTAGTTTATTTTCCTTCATTGTATTTGCCAACATTTAAAATATACCATATTGTACTTGTTTATTGCCTGTCTCTTCAACTAGAATATGAGCTTAATGAGGGATTTTGTTTGTTTGCTTATTTGTTTGTTATATTTTGTTTACTCCTTTTATCTTCATTGTTCACAATGGTGCCTGGCACTTGGAAGATTTTTAATAAATACTTGTTTAATGATTTTAAAGCTTAGTATATAATTGTAGGTGTGTTTCATATGTTCTATGCAGTGATTTACTTGTCCAGATTTGTAACAGTGCTATCGTTTATAAATTACTACATCTCTGTAGTGGACTTCAAAGTTTGGAATTTCAAACATCCTTTTGTAAACAAACTTTTAATTTAGAATAATTTTAGATTTACAGAACAATTGTGAAGATAGTGCACAGGGTTGCTAAATACCCTACTCCAGGTTACAATTATTAACATTTTTACATTAGTATAGAACTTTTGTCACAGTTAATTAATCAATATTTACACATTATTATTATTAACTAAAGTCCATACTTTATTCAGATATCCTTAGTCTTTATCTAATGTCTTTTTTTTTTTTTTTAATCTAAGAATCCCTCCAGCATACCACATTGCATTTAGAAATCTTGTCTCCTTAGGCACTTCTTGGCTATATAAATTACACAGAGTTTTTTTGTTTTTGATGACTGCAGGGGACTGAATGTTTGTGTCCCCTAAAATTAGTATGTTGAAATCCTAACCTCCAGTGTGATAGTATTAAGAGGTTGGGCCTATTGGAATTAAGTCATCATAATGTGCCCTCATGAATGGGATTAATGCCCTTAATAAAGTAAACCTGAGAAAGATCCTTTGCTCCTTCTGCCATGTAAGGACACAGTGAAAAGTGAGCAATCTGAGCCAGGAAGTGAACTCTCATCAGACACCAGATCTCCTGGAGTCTTGATCTTGGACATCCCAGCCTCCACAACTGTGAGAAATTTCTGTTGTTTATAAGCTAGCTAATCAATGGTATTTTTGTTACAGCAGATGAGGATGGATTAAGACAATGAACTTTACAGTTTTAAAGAATACTGGTCGGGTACTTTGTAGACTTCCTCTCTTTCAAAATTGTTTTGATGTTTTTCTCATGATTAGACTGGGGTTATGAGTTTTTGAAAGAAAAGCCACAGAGGAAAAGTGCTCTTCTCATTACATATCAAGGGTACACACTATCAACATGACATCAGTATTGATGTCAGTCTTCATCACTTGGCTGAGGTAGTGTTTGTCAGGTTTCTCTAATGTAAAGTTATTCTTTTTTTCCTCTTTCCATACTATATACTTTGGAAGGAAGTCACTATATTCAGTTCACACTGAAGAAGTAAGGAGCTGTGCCCCTCTTACTTGAGGGTGGAGTATAAACATAAATTGTTTGGAATTCTTCTGCATGGGGAATTTGCCTATTCTCTCCCATTTGTTTATTTATTCAATCATTTATTTATGTAAGTATGAATACATGGATATTTAGTTTATACTGCTTTATTTTATTGCTCAAATTGTTGTAGCTTTGGCCATAGGGAGCATGTACTACTGGCTCCCGCTTCCCTTTGACATACCCCATGACTGTGTTTTTTTTTTTTTTTGAGTACTACCTTATTTTCTGGCACTGAAAGATGTTTTAGACTGATCTTGTATATTTCCTACCCTAGTCCAAGAACAGCCCTTTATCCAAGGGGACTCTGGTTCCTTTAATCAAATAATGGTTTTCAAAACCAAGATCTGGACACTAGGGCTCAAATATCTGTTATTCATTCATTCATTCATTCAACAATCATTTTTGTGTACTTTTGCTTATACATCGTAGATGTTGAAATTATTATTTCAAGTTAGAAAATTTTATATTTTTCTTCATACTCACTCTAAATTTTCCTTGTTTTCTCTCATTAAAAAAAATTGTATTGCTATTGTGAATGGGTTCTTTTGTTCCATTTACATAACTGGTCATTGTTATTATATTTAATTCATAAATGAAGCTTTACTAAACATATATTCTAATACTCTTTCAAGGTTATTCTTTGACTAAGTAATCATAATATTGTAAACTACTTTTAGCTTTTATCTCCTGCTTTTTAACACTTATAGTTATCATTTATTTATGGTGATAAAACTTCCAAGAAATATTAAATATAATAGTGAGATTATTTTCTTCTTATTTGTGTTTCAGTTTTACTAAAAAGAAGATTCTAAATGAAAGCATACTCTGATTCAGTAATAGAATCTTGGCAATCTATGGCAAAAAATCGGGATTTATGCAGTGATAGGCACTTCAAATGTAATTCTGATAATATGTTGGGAATTTTAAGAAATCATCTCGAAGAGGAAATGTCAAAAAGCAGTAGGACCTACTCTAGGTAAATTGATACCACAAAAACTTTGTTGAAGTCATTACAATTCTAAACCACACATCCGTTTCATCGGGTTGTTTCTACTGTAACTACATATTTCTTATATTTAAAAATAACTATTTGTAATCATTAAGTTTAGTTTTCTTTTTAATAGGAAAGGATGCCTAGTCTTTCAAATGTGAATTTGGTGAAAAACAGTGATAAAGCAAGTACAAGACATCAGACAGGTTCACCACAGATTTTTAAATGAAATTATATAATTCCTGATATTTTTCTATAAAGATGTAGTTAAATACATCTTCTTAAAATAAATGAAAAGTATCCTTCTCTTTGACTGCTATTAGATATATTTCTTAAAATAGATTATTAAATATTGTGTTTTGGGGCTTCCCTGGTGGCGCAGTGGTTGAGAGTCCGCCTGCCGATGCAGGGGACGCGGGTTCGTGCCCCGGTCCGGGAGGATCCCACATGCCGCGGAGTGGCTGGGTCCGTGAGCCATAGCCGCTGGGCTTGTGTGTCTGGAGCCTGTGCTCCGCAACGGGAGAGGCCACAACAGTGAGAGGCCCGCGTACCGAAAAAAAAAAAAAAAAAAAAAAAATTGTTTTTATTTACAAATTGAGTTTGTATTCTTTGTTTGTTTCCCCCTTATATAGAGGGCAAGTAAAGGCATGATGATTCTAGGGATTTTTATGGAAGATATCTGTTTCTTTCTCAGAGAAATTTTAGTTTCTGATGGTTTAACATGTGGAAAAATGGATAGTATCAAGTTTATACATTGCAATAAAAGCTACTAGTTATTGCTGACTTGGTCATTATGATATTGAATGACAGCCCTTGGTTTGCAGTTACCACCTGGCTGAAGGAGGATTTACCAGTAAAATTAGTTTATGCTTCATAGAAATGTTAAATCTTGCAGACAAAGAATCTGAAGTAGGAATGAAAAGTAGGCAGGATTTTTTTTTGACAATACAGACTTACCAAAATTAATTGCTACTTAATTCTACTTTTAATGCTGACACCTGAATAAACTTTAAAAGTTCATCTACTCCTAATGAAACAAAGATTATTCTAAAGCTTGTATAAATATTGTGATATATTCTATATGAAAGTTTATAAGTAATACATCAAACAATGTATGTAGTCAGAAGAACAGTCTTGAAGTTCCATTATTTTCTACATTTCAAAACTTTAAAATCTCTTCCTATGTTAACAATTCCCCAACAGCCTGAGGATTGTAGGGAGCCGAGATCTATTCAAGGAAAAGGTTATTTCTTCATGGACAAAGAAGCTCAGCCTCTAAAAATTATCCAAAGGCATTTTTGTCTGAAGCTAGTGTGCCATTGGGGGGTTTGTACAGGCTGCCTTAATCTCTCCAGGCAATGGAGTGAAGATGTGATTAATAAGAGAACTGTGCTGTAAACCAGGGGTTGGCAAAGTTTTCTGTAAAGGGCCAGATTGTAAATATTTTAGGCTTTGTGGGCCATATGATCTCTGTCACAAATACTCAACTCTGCCATTGTAGCATGAAAGAACCCATAGAACATTACATAAATTAATGAATGTAGATATGCTTCAATAAAACATTATTTTTATACACTGAAATTTGAATTTCATATAATTCTCCTGTGTCACAAAATATTATTCTGCTTTTGAGTTTTTTTAAACCTTCTAAAAATGTGAAAACCATTCTTAACTTACAGGCTATACATAAACATGAGGCAGGTGAAATTTGTTTTCTTAGCCATTTGTTTTCATTGACCATTGTTTAATGATACAAACACTTGAATCCTCTCAGGATTCAGGCCTCTTAGGACAGAGTTTACCCAATAATTGAGCAATTGATGATAGGAGACCATCATGTCTTTCAAGGGATACCATAAATCTAGTTCGGGGGAAAGTGTTACCATATTGATCTTCCAAATGTTTTTTGCCTTCTCTTGGAAACATTACTTTTGGAAACTATGTTGATTAGACTAAAGAAGCAGATTATTTCTAGAACTCCTGAACAAAAAATATATATATATACCTTACCTTTATTTTGGTGAGGAAAGAAGTCTTTGTACGTGACAAGGATATCTCTTGCTTTTTCCCAGACTATGGATTATTTTTTTAACTTGGAAGGTATGAAGAGCATTCCCATGAACATAACTCATTTGTGTATATATGATATATATGTATGTGTGTGTGTATATATATATATATCAGTAAAAAGAAGGTACATAGCTCAAGGTGAGCCCAAACATATCCTTTCTGTCTCTACTTAAGCTGGATGTCATTAAAGCTTTACCTAGATATCAGCATGGGGTAAGGTGGAAGAAGATTAGTTTGGGGAAGCCAGGGAGCTGCATGAAAGCATCAGTCCACATCAACTCTGAGGTTGGTATAAATATGATAAAGGGATGAAGAAGAGGCTAGGAAGACAAAATTTATTTAACTTAAAACTTCTGTAATCACTTTCTTAAGACTATGCTAGATGAACATAATCTTCTATATATAAAGCAGAACATTTAGGACAGACTGGAGTCTACTGATGGTCAGTCTTTCCTTTTGGTCTTTAATTTGGGGAATGCATGATTTGAAAGCTAAAGCCTAAAAAGAATAAATGAGTTGCTTATTTAAGCTGGAAGAAAAGTAAAATGAATAGAATCAAAATTTATTTTGAATAACTTGAAAAGTTTTCTAACAATGTGATGGATTGACCCAAAGCACTGGTAAGACTCTGGTAATTGAAAATGAAACTGTCTTGTTGAAAGCAACAAATTATCTATAAATTTTAAAATGAAAATTGTTTATTTGGTATTGGCCATTATAGAGGAGAAAAAATTTAGATATTTGCAAGAGATTGTGCTGTTATGTTTATTTTATCTCAGATTTATGGACATTTCTAAAATGTACAGTGCCATGCGAAATCCATGACTTAATATAATTGACCTGAAAGTAATAATTCCACATTTATCTCTCAAGCTGGTCAGCAGAGGACAGGATGAAAATGTCTATTGAAATATTTTAATCAGTGTACACTCTCCACCCAAAATTGTGGTTGGATAAAGTCCAGAATGACTTTCTTTGTCTTCTTCATATTTATCAAATGGTAAAGTAGAATAAAAGAGCAAAAAAATGACTTCCATAAATGGAAAACCTTAAAACTAACTATTTTTGTCATTCTCAGTTTTTTCTAAGACCTCACATTTGGCTACAGAAAAGCAAGGTGGTTTCCATCTTTTCAAGACACAATGAAGTACATGGTTCATTGAGCCAGTTGGCCTGCCAAAATTCCTTGGCAAAGGAAAGCTTCTGGCCAACTAACTGTGATATAATAAATGATCTGACCAGATTGTCAATGAATTGAGATCTGAAGTTAGAGCCGCTTTGGGGATGGAGAAATTAGTTATTTCTCTTCAACTTTTGCCCCTAAAAATATCAAAGCTCTGAAAAGTGTACCACAAATCTCCAGAGAACCAATACCATATCAAGTGGTGGTATGTTTCTCATTTGTCCGTTATGAATCATTTATTTATTCATGAGAAATTTCATTATTAAATATTTATTATGTCTGATTTTCAATATAATATATGTTCATTTGGGTAATAGGGCAAAGTTTAAAGAAAAAAATAACAGCTATCCATAATTTCAGTACCCACATATATCTACTGTAAAAATTTTGATATATTAATAGTTGTTTTTTTCTCTGCATTTGTAGATTATATGTTTTGTGTGTTACTTTGTATTTTACTTTTAATAGCTTCATATTATAGCATGAGCAATTCACCAAGTCATAAATAAATCATCATAAATACTACTTAAGTATTTTAAGGTATAGTAAGTCCCCTACATACAAACGAGTTTCATTCCAAGAGCATGTTCATAAGTCCAATTTGTTCACAAGTCCAACAAAGTTAGCCTAGGTACCCAACTAACACAATCGGCTATATAGTACTGTACTGTAATATACAGGTTTATAATACTTTTCACAAAAATAATACATAAAAAACAAACAAACAAAAAATAAAGAAAACTTTTTTTTTTTTCTTCGGTACGCGGGTCTCTCACTGCCGCGGCCTCTCCCGTTGCGGAGCACAGGCTCCGGACGCGCAGGCTCAGCGGCCATGGCTCATGGGCCCAGCCGCTCCACGGCATGTGGGATCTTCCTGGACCGGGGCACGAACCCATGTGCCCTGCATCGGCAGGCGGACTCCCAAGCACTGCGCCACCAGGGAAGCCCAAGAAAACATTTTTAATCTTACAGTACAGTACCTTGAAAAGTAGTACAGTACAATAGCTGGCATACAGGGGCTGACATCGAGTGAACAGGCAAAAAGAGTAACTGACTGGAGGAGAGAGAGGAGGTGGGAGATGGTAGAGCTGAAGGATCATCAGCAGTAGGAGATGGAGGGCAAGCTGCAATTTTATTCACACCTGATGTGGATTCAATTCTATCTACCCTCTTGAAAAAACAATCCAGTGATGTCTGGGTAGTAGCTCCTTTTTTCTTGTCATAGATGGCACGGTAGCACTGGATTGCATTCTGAATGGCTGCAGCAATCTTCATGTACCGTTCTTCGTTCGGGTGGTTTGCCTCAAAAACTAAGTGTCTCCTCAAATAAAGAAAATCCCCTTGCCATTTCAGGCATCGTGAAACTCTTTGGTTCTTCCGTTACTTCTTCTTCCTCTTGTCTCTCTTCATCCTTTCCCTGGGCCGCCAATTCTACCAGGTCTTCATTAGTAAGTGCCTCGCGTTGCACAGCAAGGAGTTCAGTGACATCGTCCTCTTACAGATCTAGCTCCAGCTTCTCGCTGAGCGTCACTAAGTTGCTGCAGATCTCTTTGGACTCCTCATCCACCTTCTCAAATCCATGAAAATCCATGAACAAACTGCAGGCAAAGGTTCTTCCAAACCCCACTCATGGTGATGGCTGTAACCTCACGCCAAGCAAAGTCAATGTTTTTTATGGCCTTGTAGATATTATAGTCCTTCCAAAATCGTGCCACGGTTGTTCCTGATTTGTCCCTCACCTTTAATGCCCAACGAAAAATGTGATGTAAATAATATTTCTTGAAAGTCGCTGTAACTCCCTGGTCCATAGGTTGGATGAGCAACATAGTATTCGGTGGCAGATGCACTACTTTGACGTTGGGATGAAAGTCGTCCATGAATGGGGGGTGGCCCGGAGTATTGTCAAGCAGCAAAAGAATGTTGAATGGGACATCCTTCTCCAAGCAATATTTCTCTACCTCTGGGATAAAGTGGTGGAAAAACCAGTCCTAGAAAATGGCCCGTGCAACCCAGGCTTTGGGGTTACTCTTCCACACAACAGGAAAAGAGCCCTTGGCTATGTTTTTAAGGACTCTTGGGCTCTCTGAATGATAAGCTAAGAGAGGCTTCTGCTTCATATCGCCAGAAGCATTGCCACCAAACAACATAGTTAGCCTATCCTTTGCTGCTTTATAGCCTGGCATCAACTTTTCCTCCTTACTGATATAACTTTGGTCTGGCATTCTCTTCCAGTACCGTCCTGTCTCATCCACATTAAAAACCTGCTCGGTAGTGTATATACACACTACCAAATGTAAAATGGATGGCTAGCGGGAAGCAGCAGCATAGCACAGGGAGATCAGGTCAATGCTTTGTGACGACCTAGAGGGGTGGGATAGGGAGGATGAGAGAGAGGCTCAAGAGGGAGGGGATATGGGGATATATGTATACTTATAGCTGATTCACCTTGTTGTACAACAGAAACTAACAGAACATTGTACAGCAATTATATTCCAATAAAGATATTAAAAAAACAAACAAACAAAAACCCTGCTCGGGTAAATACACACCTTCATCAATAATTTCTTGAAGTGTTCTAGGAAACTCCTGGGCAGCTACCTTATCTGCACTAGCTGCCTGACCACTTACTTTTACATTCTGAAGGTTGGCTCTAGACTTGAACCAATGAAACCAGTCATGGCTGGCACTAAAAGATTCACCTTCTGTTTCCTGGCTGTGTTTCTTCTTCAAGTCTTCATAAAGGCTTTTAGCTTTCTCTTGAATCAGGACTAAGCTTAGCTGGACTCAATGCTGGTGCTGATCCTGCATCCACACACTGAGGAGTTTCTCCATCTCCTCCATCACTTTTCCACACTTTGATATTATTGTTGACATCACTGGCACAGCAGACTTCACATGTTCCATGATCTTGTCCTTGTTCTTTAGAATTGTGCCAGTGGTTGAACTATTCATGTTCTAAGAACAAGCAATATCTACCACCTTTTCACCTCACTCCACTCTCTCAATTATTTTCACTTTTGTTTTCATGTTATTGCTTGGCTCTTCTTAGCAGTACCAGCTACATCACCGCTGCTTTTATGCTTGCTTCTGGACAGCCTGGGCTTGAAATAAAGACACTATACTACTGTACTCTATACAGTACTATACAGTAAAGTACAAAAAAGCACAACCACTCATAGAGGATGCACGCATGTGACAATGTACGCCAGATATGTGAACTAACTTACATGATTGGACATGTGAATGCATATTAGCATCTTTGAAAGTTTGCAACTTGAAGGTTTGTATGCAGGGGACTTACCGTATTCAATCACAACAATAATTTTTGGCCATTTAATGTATCTGCTTGCCAGTATCTTCACAACTTCAATATAAATTGTTTTAATATCTATCATTGCTTCAGTTTTCCACATTTATTTTCTAAGATAACAAGAACTATATTCCTGATATCTATGTTAAATTGTTGCCTTTAAAGTTTTTGTAGTTGCTGTCCCAGTAAATTTATTTTTAAAAACTATAGAACTCGGGCTTCCCTGGTGGCGCAGTGGTTGAGAGTCCGTCTGCCGATGCAGCGGACACGGGTTCGTGCCCCGGTCCAGGAAGATCCCACATGCCATGGAGCGGCTGGGCCCGTGAGCCATGGCCGCTGAGCCTGCGCGTCCGGAGTCTGTGCTCCGCAAAGGGAGAGGCCACAACAGTGAGAGGCCCGCGTACCGCAAAAAAAAAAAAGAAAAAAAAAAAAAAACCTATAGAACTCTATGTCAGAAATAGATTTCAAAAAACTTTGATGGTCTCCACTGAGAATCTGCATAAAATCAGATGGGGCTGAGCTAATATGTGAGATATCTAAATTTTTTGTGCTCTTTATGACATCCTAATTGGTGTGGACTTCCTCTGCTTGAGCATGTTTGTCTCATGCACTCTTTTCATTATAATGTCCTTAAGTTCTGTTCTATCTTGGGTAAGAACATTTATTCATATAAGTTAAATTTTATAAGTGTCTAGTTGTTTCTGGATGGTCTTTGGTAAATATGTGAGCTAACCATTCCTCCATATACCCCTCTCATACTTTCTTCAATGCTCTGTTTTTACACCCAATGCTGGTTCTCAGTTTTCCATAAATTTTAATCATCCCTACTAGGACTCTAATCTAGAATAAATATAAATATCTTAATTCATTCAACAAAAGTTTAATAAATATCTAACAGGTGTCTCTGAGAGTTGTAGACAATGGGAATACAGTAGTGCACTCAGCATCAAAACTTCTTCTCTCATGGAGTTGTCAACACTTGGTGAGGGGAGGGAGAAGACATTGCATAAATAAAAAATAACCTGAAAAAAGTCAGGTAGTGGCAAGTACTAAAGTTTTATTTAAAATGAGGAAAGTTAATAAAGATAACGGGATGATTACTTAAGATTGCATGTTCAGAGATGGCAGCAACGAAGAGGTGACAGTTTGAATTCTCAATATCATGAAGGAGTCAGCCTTGTGAATACCAGGACGAGGCTTTCAGACAGAGGAAACAGGTACTGCAAATGTTTAAAGGTAGGGACCAGATTGGTGTGTTCAAGGAAAACAAAGAAGGTCCATATGACTGAAGCATGGTAAATAAGAGAAAATATGGAAAATAGATTGTAAAGGAAAAGTGGGAATCAGATGTAAATGAATATGTTAGCTAGGATGAGAATTTAAATTTCATTGTTTTTTTGAAGAATCATTGGAAGGTTTTAGAGAGATCAGTCATATGATATGAGAGCTAGCAATACAATTTAAATTTCTTCATTTTGGATAGTTTATAAGAACTCAAGAGTAGAGACGGGGGATATTTACAAGTTGTAGTAGACAACAAACACAAAAAAGATGATGACTTGGACTTGGGTTGCAGAGTGTAGATGGAGAGAAAAGGACAGATATGAGACATGTTTTATTTTGTTTTTAATTGAAGTATAGCTGATTTACAATAGTATATTAGTTTCAGGTGTACTTCATAGTGATTCAATATTTTTAAAGATTATATTCCATTTAAAGTTATTACAAATTAATGGCTCTATTTCCCTGTGCTGTACTATATATCCTTGTTGTTTATTTACTTTGTCCACAGTAGTTTGTCTCTTAATCCCTTACCTCTATCTCACCCTTCCCCCATTCTCTCTTCCCACTGGTAACTACTAATTTGTTCTTTATATCTGTGAGTCTGTTCCTGTTTTGTTATATACATTCATTTGTTTTATTTTTTGGTTTCCACATATAAGTGATAATTTAGAGCATCTGTCTTTGTCTGCTTATTTCACTAAGCATAATACTCTAGGTTCATCCATGTTGTTGCAAGTGGCAGAGTTTCCTTCTTTTTATGGCTCAGTAATATTCCATTGTGTATATGCCGTATCTTCTTTATTCATTCATCTGTTGATGGGTACTTAGGCTCCATATCTTGGCTATTGTACATAATGTTGCTGTGAACACTGGGTGCATGTATCTTTTCAAACTAGTATTTCTTTGGATATATGCCCAGGAGTGGAATTGCTGGATCATATGTAGTTCTATTTTTAGTTTTTTAAGGAACCTCCATTCTGTTTTCCTTACTGGATGTACCAATTTACAATCATGCCAAGAGTGTACTGGGGTTCAATTTTTTCCACATGTTCACCAACATTTGTCATTTGTAGTCTTTTTGATGAGAGCTATTTTGATGACTGTGAGGTGACATCTCATTGTGGTTTTGATTTGCATTTTTCTAATGATTAGTGATGTTGAGCATTTTTTTATGTGCGTTATATATCTTCTTTGGAAAAATGTCTATTCAGGTCTTCTGCTCATTTTTTACTTGGGTACTTTTTTTTTTTCATATTGAGTTGTATGAGCTGTTTGTATGCTTTGGATACTAACCACTTATCAGTCATAACATTTGCAAATAATTTCTCCCATTTGGTAGGTTGTCTCTTTCTTATGTTGATGGTTACCTTTGCTGTGCAAAAGGTTTTATGTTCAATTAGGTCCCAGTTGTTTATTTTTGCTTTCATTTCTTTTGCTTTAGGAAACAGATCCAAAAAAAAATTGCTACCATTTAGGCCAGAGTGTTCTTCCTGTGTTTTCTTCTATGAGTTTTATGGTTTCAAGTCTTACATTTAGGTCTTTGATTCATTTTGAGGTTATTTTTTTATATGGGGTGAGGAATCTTCTTGAAGGTAGAAGAAGAGCTAATGGATTTGACCTAGGTGGAGGAGATTTTTGGTGCAAAAATATTGGTGATTTGTGTGCATTTTTCTGGAGTGGAAAATCTACCCTCTACTGAGGGTAGAGCAGATTTGGGAGAGATAAATCAAGAGTTTGTTTTGGACATACTAACTTATAGATGCCAATATGATATCCAATTGGAGATAATGAGGCAGCTTCTATGACTCATGAAAATTAAAGACAGATAGGGACAGGGAATACTAGAAATAAAGACTCAGAATTTATCTGCCTATAAATGGCATTTGAATCCATGAAGTAAGGTATGTTATCTACTGTAATCCTACTTAGTTCAAAGTATTCATCTAACCCCCAACTTATGCCATTGTGCTTGGTGAGCTCAGTACTAACATAGACAACTCATATAACTCCTTATCTTCACAGATACTTGGCCTTTTCAATACTAGTGATCTTCACCTTACTCTATTTTGTCACTTATTCCCACAGCTTCATCCTGGACCTGGGGCCAGGCATGACTCATCACTTCAAAACTCATATTCCACACCTTCTTTCATAATTACCAAGCAAGAACCCAGACCAATCCCAAATCTATACTCTGTGCTCCTATATAATACCAGCTAAATACTGTTGCCATTAAAACACTTCAACACTTTTTAAAAGTTGTTTCCCTTTCCTATCTTTCAGGGTTTTTTGGTTTGTTTGTTTTCAAAACTGAAACATTTAGGATTAATGTGGCTGTAAGAATAAAAAATGATATAGAATGGCATACATAAAAAACTTTAAAATTTTTAATTATTATGGCCTTGGAGAGGAGAGTCTGTTGTAATTGGTTCAAAAGCCCATTGACATCACAATCAACATTCTTGTAATTCTCTTGGGCTTTGCCCATGGCCACAGAAAGTAGTTCCTGCTCCAGGCTTTGTATTAACATTCAAGGCAGGAAGAAGTAGGAAATGGGAAAAGGGCCACACCAGTTATGCTTGTCCCTTTAAATCTAGAAAGCAGAGGCTTTCTTTCCATCTCTGCTTCATTTTTAGCATTAGAAAATTATTTTCCCTCCTATTTTTCAAAGCCAACTCTTCCACAGCAGTTCTTAATCCTGTTTGCTCCATTCTCTTCTTTCTTCATCATCATTTCTCTTCTCTCTCTCTGCCACTATGGTTAATTTTCAAACCTCTATTTCTCCACTCACTTTTTCTATTTAGCCCAATGAAAACAGCTAGGTTTTTTATAATAAAAAAATGCCTTTCCGTTGATCTTTCATCCCTCATAACTATAATCACTGTCTCTCTGATTCATGCTCCATTCTATTACCAGCCCACTGGGGTCTTTTCTCTCCCTCACCATTTCCAAACACTGTCATTTCAAAGGTCACTGATGACCTCTTTAATATCAAGAGCACATCCTTGCTTTACCACCTTTTGACTAATTTAACCCTGTTAATTGGTGTTGATCATTCTTAGAAGTATCCACTTAAAAGTGTCTCAGGTTCCATATAAATATTGGCTCTCAAGTCTCTGAATGCTTCTGAAACTATTCATTGATGGCCTTCTTTGTTTTTTAATATTTTATTGAAGCATAGTTGATTTACAATGTTGTGGATGGCCTTCTTTTTAAGTCCATCTTTGGTGTATCAGAATTCTCCCAATAAATGATATTTATTTTCTATGAATACTTGACCAATGTGATCTCAACAACTCTCATGTTTTTCACAAAATAAAAGGCAGATGATTGAACACTGACATTTCCACTCTGAAATCTTTCCTGATGGTTTATGTGACACTTATCTACATGATACATTATTTAAATGTTCCACAACTAAATTAGTGTCCAAAATTAATCTGAGATATTTCTATCCTTTTCCTCTATATTCCCATGGTCACCCAAAAAAATGAAAACTGGGAAGCACACTGGTTACTTCACTACAGTGCAACTCACAATGCTATGATCAAGTATTAATCCTAATATTTCTTAAATATTTCCTCCCACTTATTGATACCTACTACATCCACTTTAAATTCAGGCTTCATTCAGCTCTTACTGTATTATTTCAACAGCATCCTAACAAGGAAGGTCACTCTGATTATATCCATCCCTCATACTGAAACAAAAACAATCTACCACATCTACTGCTCAAAAGTCTTCAGTTGTTCTTCATCACTCACAGGATAATCCTTCAGTGTTCCCCATTATTCACAAGATAACTCACAAGAGGCATTTCATGGCAATGAATAGCATCTCTGTTCTAGCTCTTATCTGAAACCTGGTCTTTATATGACTGTAAAGCTTCATCTCTCTTTACTCCTTTCCTCACACTATATGTGTTGGTAAAATCAAAGTGTGTGGAGCTCCTGGAGCAGGCTGCAATGTTGTACAGCTCCTGCCTCTACTCTCACTGCTCTTCTGAGGTTCCTTCCTACCTTACTGCCTTGATCCATTTAATTATTGCTAATTCTTGTAAATTTAGTTTGGTGCCACTTTTTTCAGATTTCATGTCTGGTCATTATTTCTCTCCAGATTTTTAGCTTTCTCCAATATCTGTATCACCTTACCTCCAGAAATATCAAAGTAATTTCAGTTCCCCCAAATGCTATGATCTTTCCCAATTGTAGACTTTTGCATTAACTCTTCCTTCAGTCTGATCTTTCCTCTCCTCTCCCCTTATCTCACACTTTTATGTTCCAACAGCTTTGCTCTAGAACATTTTCAATTTCAACGAGATATTACTGCCTTCCAGAAGTCTCCCTGAGTATCAAAGTCTTGATTTTCTCCCTTTAATGTGGCTTCAAAGTACGATAACAATATCAAACACCTATAGTATCTAACATGTGCCAGATACTTTTCTAAGTACTTTACATATATTAAAGTATTTAATTTTCACAATAATGCTGTAAGGTAAGCATGGTTATTATCCCCACTTTAGAGATGAGAAAACTGAGGTACTGGGATGTTAATTAACTTACCCTATGTTGAACAGTTAGCAAGTGAAAGGGACAGACTTCACACCAGGCCAAGCAGTCTTTGCTTTACTGTACAATACTTCTCCATGTACTACTTCTATGATACACAGAACTTGTGTACTTGCTGTTACCATTTGCCAGAATATAAATTCTATGAAAACTTATTTACTATTGAATCCCCACCATCTATCTAAAAGCCTTTGAACATATTTGGTGCTCAAGAAATTTTTGATAAATGATAAAAGGTATAACTTAAGTGTTTCTCTTCTGTGTTGCCATGGCACTCTGGGAATAACTATGATTTTGCTGAATTTTTTCTATTATTTACTTATAGCTTTCTTGGCTTTATTGAACTGCAAGCCCCTCTAGGACAAAACTTTAATTATCCATCAGTATGTCCCAAGTGAAGCACATGTGCTCAATAAATGTTTGTTGAACAAATCTGTAAATAATACCAGTGGAAGAAATGTATGCAAGATTTTTGGGGTGGATCTGAACAGTCCCCTTCTATCTGTACTTCTATATGGCTCTAGGAAAATATTTATTATATAACACATATGTTAATCAACTATTTTTGAGACCTCTTTCTATTTTATTGTAAATAAGGATCATTTTGAGATAAATCTTTCTCCCCTAGAACCTAAAACATTTATGATCTTAATTCTCTTCAAATCTTAGACCACTATCCAAAAACATACCAAAATACATCTTAATAGAACACAAATTACTCAATATTAAATTGCCACAAGGAGTTAAAATGAATCAGAAGATATATTTCTTGCTCACAAGGGCAATGTAATACAGAAGTTAGCTCCAGCACAAATAAATCTGGGCAAACGTAAACGATAGATACATGCATATCCTCCTATTGATATGTCAAGATACACACAGGTAAAAGAATATCTGAAGTGAATGGACCCAGGCGGATTTAGTTTGACCAGTTTTCCAAGAGTTGAATCAAGTAGAAATTTGAAGGAAGGTGATGTGGTTTTATGCATTTAAGAAAGGTGTGTAACCTAGAAAGGGCAGTGAAAACATATACTTTAACACCACATGGAGGATAATTTAAAATATTTTCATTTTTTTACGTATTTATAACAAGTCATGAGGTTGCATATAATAATTTGACCTGCTAATCAGAGATGAACTCATAAAAGTCCATTTTCTTTGACAAATAGTCCAGGCATGGGCTTAATTTTTATTTTTTATTGCCCCACTGTGCTTGTATTTCCATATATCCTCAGAAGAATCCCACATATCTTTCTACCTCTGCTCCTTGAGATTTCTTCCCTTTTCTTTTATTTTCTTTCTTGTTTTAACAGTATTCTTTGGTTTGTTCTTATGGAGAACAAATTCACTAACTCTTAGCAATTATTGCTTACATTACTGCTTGCATTTCCAGTACCTTATTAGTTCATCTCACTTAAGCAACCTTTTTTTTTTTTTTTTTTTTCCGGTACGCGGCCATGGCTCACGGGCCTAGCCGCTCCGTGGCATGTGGGATCTTCCCGGACCAGGACACGAACCCATGTCCCCTGCATCGGCAGGCGGACTCTCAACCACTGCGCCACCAGGGAAGCCCAACAACCTCTTTTTGAAGCTAGGAAGTAGGGCTTAATGCTTTGCATCATAAGCATTTTGGCATCTAACATTAAATTAAATAAGTATGGATATTTGATAAATGTGAAATATATATGTATTCACTATATTTTTACATAATTGAACTAATGTTTAATGTTCATCATATAATGTAACATGTATAGCATGCCAGAAAGGAATAATCTGAATAATAAAATAACTATTAATTTCAAAATATGGTAGCTATTTTTAACAGACTTTTTTATTTGACTCTTTCCCAAGGGGGCCATTATGAACTTGATTTGAATGAACCAAAATTTTCCCTAAAGAAATCCCGATTTCCTACTTTGTTGAGCAGTTTCATTTACATAATCTCATAAAGCATTATCTTCAATCTAAATGAAAGGGTTAAGTGGCATTGCCTAACACTATCAGTTTATCTGAATTGAAACAGGGAACCACATCTCTAGTGCATGTCTTTACATATATAAGTCCATAAGCAACAGAATGAGTGGTCTGTAGACATAGCCTACAGTAATAAAATGAAGAAGAAAAAAACTCACTCTGTTGTGCCTTGATCTGACCTTTCTTTGCCTAACACTGGGTGTTATCTAATCTGGGTTTTATTCCTTCCCTTTGTCAGAAGGAGATCAAATCTGGGATTCATTCTTTTGCACACTGCTTATCAGAAAAAGAAAGAATTATATAAAGTAGTCTAAGCATGGCTCTTCTCCTTTCTGAACTCCTTTTGGTCTATGAAATTCCAGGTGCAGCCCACAACTCACAAACAATTTGATTTATTTTGATTTTCTTTTCTGTTTTGTATGCAGACAGTTTACAACAAATTAGGAACTATAGTACATATTCCTGAAGCTAGGATTTGGAAAGTGTTTCTTCTATTTATTCCTGGGAGAGAGATATTTGACTGCTCTCCCAGAATGTAAAGTGAAGAATCAGATTTATTCACAGCTATATCGCTATATTAATTAGTATGGGAGGAAGAAATAAAGCAGTGTTGACCCTTTGTATAAGTAACATATAATAACAAAAAAGCTAACATTTATTGAATGTGCCAGATGCTGTTTTAACTACACACTTTGTGTTACCTCTTCCTAGGTGATAGATATGCTACCAACTAGGTACCATCTTTATCGCTGCTTCACAGATAAATAAACCAAGGCTAAGTTTAAGTTATTTTCCTAGTAATTCTTAGCTATTGAGCGGGAGGGCTGGATTTCAGCCCATGTCCATCTGGCTCCAGAATGTGTATTCCTAAATAACATGCTATATCATTCTATACTTAACACCCCAAACCTCAAAATAATTTTACCGTTAAGTACTATTTAAATTATGTGTTCCATTAAGTTCTGTATAATTATAATTACAATGAAATTTAATAGCTTTTGAACCATAATTCAAATGCAGAAAATAGGATAAGTTGCATCTTAAGATGTTTCAGGTGTTCAAATAAAATTTTTAACTTAAATACTTTATATAGTTTTAACTGAAATTTCATGTAATACATCTATACCAATCTCCTTAGTAGTCTCCTCAACAAATCTCATTATTCCACTTTGGGTCTCTCCTTGGCTTATCTTTAATTATTCTCTCTCTACTGTTTTAATCCATTATATTTTGTCCATCCTCTCTCCATCATGTAAAAATGTATTTAAATATTTTGGCTTCTTTATGGTATTCTTCCTAGGGAAGGGTTTATTTCCTATTTCATATTTTGAAGGGTCTTAGGAGAATAGAAAAAAATACATATTTGCTCAGCCTTATATCTTGAAACAGAGGATTTATATATTTAACTTTTAAAGACAATGATAGATGGTGGTGGTGGGATGAACTGGGAGATTGGGATTGACATATATACACTAATATGTATAAAATAAATAACTAATAAGAACCTGCTATAAAAAAATAAATAAAATAAAATTCAAAAGTTCCAAACAAAAATGACAATGATAGAATAATTGTTAGAGGCATATTGGATGTTTAACATCAGCGTCAAATGGCACTATCACTTAACTCCATTCTTCATTTTTATTTTTGGATTTCTGAATTTTCTCACTCAAAAAGGAAGATAAAATTTTATTAAATTAAACTAGTTTGTACTGTTTCCCCCTTGACTCAGGCCCCTTTGCAGGGTATATAATTGGAAAGAATATGTATAAAAATCAACAGAGGTGGTAACACAAATATGAGTCAAATAATTATTAAAATACTGAAAAGAACATTTTATGATTATCGGAATTTGAAATTATATGGTGTTAAATAGAGACTGATTTTTACAGTAAGACTGAACAAACCAAATGACAGCTTTGTAAATCCAGTGTTGATGATAATTTCATGATCAATTTAAATATATTAATGGAAATAATTCTTAATATAATTTCAAATAATTGATGGCTAATTAAATTTACTATCAACTGCTTTTCAGTCATTTATGTCATATACCTCTGCTTAGGCATTGCCTTTTTCTGTTGTATCTTCTAAGATTTGAAATATTCCTGTGTCTGAGGATTGCTATATAAATATAACACATGTCTGTGTCCTGCGAATAGGTATAATATTTCCATGGTGAGTTTCTATATGAACTAAATTCATTGACACTCCCTTGAACTTCTGCTGTTACCATCAAGGCCCTCAGTTTTGCTTCTTTCTCTTTTACCACTCTCAAATAAGAGGGCAGACATCACTTTCTTATTTCTCCTTAATATAGATAAGGCTTTAAGTTTTAATAAGAGTCTCTGGAAAGGATTTTGGGACTATGGCAGGAATCAAGCAAACAGACATACATAAAACTGGCTACTGTTTGCAGTCAGCGATGTCTGCAGTTTTCACAACTTAACACATTCTTGTGAGTATTTCAGCATCTTGATATAGAACACTAATTTACTAAACTTTAATAAAGAATGAGACTCCATCCCTCCTCAAGCCCTTGCTCCTCCTTCTTGCTGGGACAAATGGAAGGGTGAAAATGAGACCTGTATCACTCAAACCAGTCACTATTTTATTTCTATCTCTCTAATTTGCAGCTATGTATGTGACTGATATTGATAAATTTTTCATTTTTAAAATGTCTGCTGGTTATCTGCAGTCTCTGAAGTCTACATGAGACCTCTGCAGGCCTATTCATCACATAATACCCTCCATCTGAGATATCTTGCTTTGACACAACCTCATTTACTCTCCCTTGGCTCTTCCCCACAGGGCACATGCTTCAGGGATTTTCTTGCCCAGCAAACATTCCTATTATATGGTACACAGGCAGGATTGCTCAAGCACAGCTACTTTTTCAGGTACCCATTTGATCCACAGTAAACCCATATGCATCCTTGGCCTGCTCTTGAAACTGCCATCTCTCTCTGCTCTGATATGAAAAGGGACAGATTAGCGAGTGAACAACTTATGTAGATGTCAACCAGGGAAGGGAAAAAAATGCTAGATTCCTCTTCTTACTGGCCTCCTTGCCTCTCTCTTCCCTTTTCAACCTCTCCTCAGAAACATTATCTTTCTAAGGGACAAGTCTAAAGACCCATTCCCTTTCTTGGTCCTATTGGAGAGTGTGGTGGGTTAACGTCTGCAGGACCAATTTTACATACTCTAAGCCTTGGGTGAAGATGGCTAGGCCCAAATGTTTATGGGTTACTTACAAAGTGGAGTTTCTCAGAGCCCATTATTTTCTAGTTTTAGCACAATCCTGAAAAAGTTAGACATCACTGGTTGAAACATGTCTGATCACTCTCCAAATACTTAACTGGGTCTCTGATACTCTCCTTGCATTTACTGTCATGTTTCCATCCTGTTCATTTTCAAGTTTTAATAAATCAATTTCCTGTTGTGTAAGATCAGTGGGTTTGTATATGTCATTCCTACTCAGGCCTAATGTTTTGAGATTTTACTGTGATCAAATGATTTCCTTGCATTATTTTCATTGGTACTATATTAGTGACTTTCCTTAGATGTTTAGTGTTTGAGAAAAGAACATGAAGGAAAACATGTTTCTTTTCTGTGCAGCACATATTCCCCCAAATAGAGCAATTATGAATTGACATCCAAATAATACCTTCATTATTATTTTTTCTAAAAATATTGATGATTAAGTTTGTAAGATTTCCTGTGCAAATTCTTTTTCAATATAATTTTCACAGAAGGAGAATTGCCCAAGTAATCATTTCCAAAGCATTGTAATCTCAAATTATCTTTGAAGGTAGATATATTCAAAATAGGAGAGAAAGCAAATTTTCACAGATAGAGGTAGGCTATGTAAAGTCATGTGAAATTTTTATTACAGTTTTATGGAGTATTACCTTTTCAGTAAAAATTTTAAATAAAATGATACCACTGAAATACAAAGGATCATAAGAGACTACTGTGAACAATTATACACCCATAAATTGGACAACCTGGAAGAAATGGAATAATTCCTGAAAATATACAACCTACCAAGACTGAAATAGAAAATCTGAACAGACTGATTACTAGCAAGGAGGTTGAATCAGTAATAAGAACCTCCTAACAAACAAATATCCAGGACCATACAGCTTCACTGGTGAATCCTATCAAAGTTTCAAAGAAGAATTTATATCAGTTTGTCTCAAACTTTTTGAAAAAATAGAAGCAGGGCCCTCTTCCAAACACATTTTATGAGGCCAGCATTACTCTGATACCAAAATCAGACTAGGATGCCACAAAAAATGGAAATTACAGGCCAATATTCCTGATGAACATAGATATAAAAATAATCAACTAATTATTATCAAACAAAACTCAACAATACATTAAAAGGTTCATACACCATGAACAAGTGGTATTACTCTGGAGGTACAAAGATGGTTCAACATCCAAAAATCAGTCAATGTTATACACCACATTAACAAAATTAAAGGATAAAAATCATATGATCATCTCAATAGATACAGAAAAAGCTTCTGACAAAAATCAAACATCCATTTATGATAAAAACTCTCAATCAACAAAGTGGGTATAGAGGGAAACATACCTCAACATTATAAAGACCATACCCACAGCTAACGTCACTAATAGTGAAAAGCTGAAAGCTTTTCTTCTAAGATCAGGAACAAGACAAGGATGCTAACTCTTACCACTTTTATTCAACACAGTATTGGAAGTCCTAGTTAGAAAAATTGGGCAAGAGAAAGAAATAAAAGTCATCTAAATTGGAAAGGAAGAAGTAAAAATTTCATTATTTGTAGATGACATGATAATCCTTAAAGAAAACTCTAAAGCCTTCATCAAAAAACTGTTAAGAGTGAATAAATTAATTCAGTAAAGTTGCAAGACACAAAATCAATATGCAAAAATCTGTTTTCTTTCTTTATACTAAACAGTGAACTATCAGAGAGAGAAATTAATAAAACAATTCCATTTACAATTGCATAAAAAGAATAATTTCCTAGGAATACTTTTAACCAAGAAGGTAAAGAACCTGTATATTGAACCCATCTAAAAAACAAAAAGACAACTTACTGAATAGGAGAAAATAATTGCAAATCATATATCTGATAAGGGGCTAATATCCAAAATACACAAAGAACTCATACAACTCAGTAACAAACAACAAACAATTCAATTAAAAAATGGGCAGAAGATCCGAATAGACATTTCTCCAAAGAAGACATTCAGATGGCCAGGAGACACATGAAAAGATGCTCAACATCACCAATCATCAGGAAAATGCAAATGAAATATCACCTCATACCTGTTAAAATGACTATTATGAAAAAGGCAAGAAATAACATGTGCTGGGGAGATCGTGGAGAAAAGGGAACTCGTGTACTGCAGATAGGAATGTAAATTGGTTCAGCCACTGTGAAAAACAGTTATGGAGGTTTATCAAAATTTTAAAAATATTATTATCTTATGATCCAGCAGTTCTACTTCCAGGTATCTATCCAAAGAAAACAAAAACACTAATTTCAAAAGATATCTCACTCCCATGTTTATTGCAGCATTAATTACAACAGTCAAGAAACAACCTAAGGGTCCATCAAAAGATGTGCGAATAAAGAAATTGTGCACCTTCAGGGCATTACGCTAAGTGAAATAAGTCAGACGGAGCAAACCAAATACCATATTATCTCTTTTACACATGGAATCTAAAAAAAAATCCCACAAAAATAATACAAGCTCATAGATTCAGAGAACAGATTTGTGATTGCAAGAGGCAGAGTTGGGGATGGATGAAAGAAATGGGTGAACTGATTTTTTTTTTTAAGTTAAATAAACTGAATATTTTTTTGAAATAGTAGAACATAATATAGTAAAAGAAAAAACACCTTGTGTGGGAGACCGTACTTTGTCACACGGAAAAAAATAGTATACTTCACATAAATATAGTCATGGGGTGTTTTACCAGAAATGCTGAAGCAACAGAGTTCTACTTGGTGTTCTACATGGTGTTAGCAGGAATATGAGTCATTTAGCTGAGCTATCAATGTGTGTTCTCTCTTTCTCTCTCTGAACACTGTAAGATTCTGGTTCTGCTCACTAATCATTATGCTTCCCACCTGCTAGTAGCTGAATCAATACAGCTTCTTCTCTACATGGATATAAAAAGCACATCTTGATTTCAATAAACGCTTTGTAAAACCAAGGATTTTTAGGGCATGGCTATGTTAAATACAGGGCAACTTTACAATTGATCCTCACTCTTGTAAAGCTTAGAAATTGTTAAGAATGCCTTGAATCTACGCAACCCATAATTTTAAAAATGCTATTCTTAATGAAAATAACTGTTACTGAATCTAAAAAAAAACTTAATTGAATATTCATTCTGTCATTATGACAGTATAGGTGCTAGTCGTACAAAACAGGGAAATCATATATAATTATATTTAACTTTAGCAACATTATTATTCTTTCCTGGACTTGCTATATGTAATCAAATGAGACAAAAGTGTGGGAATTTGGAGAATCTGAAAAATCATGTTGACTTAGGGGCACTTGGCTATCTATGTCTAACTCTGAGATTCCTTCTATTATCCTTAGCTAAGAAAGAAACTGAGTATATTATGTGTGGATTACTGAAAAAATTATGATTAATGTATCTTTTAAAGTTAATTATTAATAATAATAATAGAGTTCTAGAGTTCTAAGTTGCACGTGAACACTTGTGAACAGTATTTCACATCCATCATTTGATTTCATCTTTATGTATTAATACTGATAACGACAACAGCTATCATTGTCCAAGTATTTACTAGTTTCCAGACAATTTGTAGAGGGAACTTTATAGTTTCAGAAAAACAGCCATTAAAAACCCTGAGACACAAATACTGTATTCTATATTGTTACTGCACTTTTAGAAAGCAATGAGCCGAGATTCTATCTCACATTTAACTGACTCTACCCAATATGCTATATTTCCTCCCAATGTTTCTGAGACAAAGGCAAGGTAATTATCATTAACCATTCAATAAATGAGGCTCCATGGTGAGGAAGATCTCACAGGCTTTGGATAATCTAAATCAGATCCTGCTGCACCCCCTATTACCCTTCTTGAATCATGCAGATGCTGAGCGTGAGGTTAGGTACAATGCACAATGAAAACTCAAAATCCTTTATGGCACTAAGAAAGGTATACAAATAATATCAGAAGACAAATATATCTACTTGCAAAAGTGCAGAATTTGAAAGGAAAGGAAAGTCATATGAGAAAGGTTTTGTTCATCCACCTCACAATTTGTTAAAAGAGAAAGTTGGTAAACAGTGACATCTTGATTTATTTCACTCTTCATTTTTTTCTAATTCATTTTTCTTTTCTCACATTTTCAAGAGATGGTAAATTAAAACCAGAAAACTTGTTTCTTTAACTTAAAAAAAATCTTTACACTATAAACATCAACTACTTAAGAAGTTACTTTGAAAGAACTTTGAACAAGTAAACAAAACCCACTTACTTCCTACTTGCTCTTAAGGCTTATAGTATAATTATGTCGTGTCCATTTTCTATCTTTTCCACTTATTATACAATGACACCATTGTTTTCACACAATAAGAAATATAATACTGTACTCTGCTTTTTTTCCCTCTAGAAGCTAGTAGAATATGAATGTTATCATCTCACAATGAAAAGAATTGTTTTAAGAAAAAAAATCTTTTACATCTTCTGTGACAATAATGATTTTAAACAATCATTAAACAGAATTTTTTCTTTTACTTCGGGTTCTTGTCAGAAGGAATAAAGACACAGTCCTTAGCACATTTTAGAATGTATTCTAATACTCTGCTTTTAAAAAGGTGTATCTCGCTTTCCCCACAGATCTCTTGTATTCTCCAATAAGAAGATATAGTGAATTGCATTCAGCCTGTTGTCAAGAGCTTGAAACCAGTAGGTCAGAGGTATGAAGCTGTTAATATATAAAACATGTAATCTCAATAATGTTTTTTACTTTGAACACCTTCTTGCAAGGATTTTCCCATACCTTTTCTCAAGCTCATTGAGGTTCACCAGGGCAATGCAAAATAGAAAGAGTAACAGGCCAAGAGCTTGGATCAAGTTCAGGCCTCACCATTACATTAATTCAAAACATTTAAGGGGAATAATTGTGCATAGACCTTGTTTTATTCCCATTTCCTCACATAGAACTTGGCATGGAATAAGAAATAAATAAATACTTGTTGAATGAATAAACACATGAGCTCAAACAAGTTGTTAATGTTCTCTGAGTCACAGATTCCTCAGTTGAAAAATGGAATAATATCTGAACTGTGATGACAATAAGAAACTATATGTGTGTTTGGTTTGTATGTATATGTACATAAATATGTTCTGAAGTTTGTGGAAGCTATACAGTACATGGACATGTAAAGAATTATTATGATTTTTGTTAATACTAGAATCCTTTGAAGACGCTAAGTGAGGAAAATGAGCACTTTATGATACTCACCTACTATGATAAACAAAAAGCTTGTAAATCCAAAGTGAGGTTTATAAATACAAAAAGTGAGAAAACTACTATGTTTCTAGCTTGTGATAACTCTTCCTGACCTAAATACTACACATCTGTTCCCTGAGAGGCAAGTTGAATACCATTTAATGCTGTCTATAGGATATTCAAGAAGAAAAACAGTGTTTTTTTCTTGAATATCAAACAGAGATGTTTGATAAAACATAAACACATTTCAAACAGAGGTGTTCCTCTCACACACTGCGCTGTTATTAAATACTGACGTCAATCAGAAATTCATTAAAGAAAGTAGTGAGTTTAACATTTGGATTATTCTTAAATCTTAGAACACTCACTCTGATTGGTAGAGGCATGTCAAAGATGAGTCAGTAGGAGCAGTCCATCTGTAGTGCAGGCAATTCATGAGGTGCACTGTCTGTAGAGAATTTAAAAACAATAATAAAACTTGACTAAGGTTGGCCTGCTTTTTATTAACACCATGCTTCAAGTCAGTGATAAAATTTTCCTTCTAGAAAAAAATCTGTTGTTCTAAGTTCTAAACAATTGCTATGGTTACTACTGAGTTTTAATAAATATATATGTAAGTTTCAAATTAGCACATTTTTATTACTTATCCTTTGGTAAACATTGTATTCTACATGGAATTTAATTTAACCCTCAGTTATGCAGCTGGACTTGATACATGCACTTGTTTCAGCAATGAGTTTATAAAGGTATGGAATCATTTAAGCTCTCTTCAAGCCCAGTCCATGCTCCATTTAAACAGCAGAGCAGAAACAAACAATGATAGTCTAATGAATGTAAATAAAGGAACAAAACTTGATCACCTATACTTTTATCTGTGTGTAAAGTATTGGAAGCTGCTGGAATTAATCCTAAAGAAAAAATCATGTAGAGCAATATGGCAACTTCTGGAATTAACTATAAAATGGGATTTTTATCACTCTATGACAAACTTTTCGTTATATTTTAGATTTTTTAAAACTGTATGGATCAGTTGTATCATGTGAAATATATTTTTTTGAAATTAAAATTAATGAAAAGTGTTTCTCAATCAGCTACAACCAGAGATAGAGTTACTAATCTGGTTACATTGTCTATTGACCATAGATATTTTAAGATTCATTTTGATAAGGTCATTGACAAATTCGCAGATAAATAATTGCAAAAAGAAAATGTAAAGTTATTATAACTCTTTACAGCCATAGAGAAATGTATGTGTAAGGTATTTTCCTAATCTATAAAAGACACAGTAATAAACTAAAAAAATACTAATCCACTACATTATTCCTTTCTGTACCATACAATAATTCCAAATCTGTACTCTTTCATTTGTTTTACTGACATGATTATATATACATGAAGTTCAGTGAATAAAACCTTTACTGTCTGTGTTCTTTCCGGACATTAGTATTATGTCTTTCATTTCATGATTATTACTTGGTAATGATCTACTCAGGGTGTCACTTATGCTAGGTATGCTACTGATGATGATTCCTGACACACAAATTATCATATGAAGAAAAGACTGTTAAAGCTGGGTATGTCTATTTTCAAACCATATGGAAGGAATGGGTTATTTTTAATAGCAGAGAGATTCAGTTGTCAATTGAATGGTACAAAGGCAGAAAAAATTAAGGTTCTCGTCTGTGTTTTTACATGTAAGTGTGTAAATAAGGTATGACACTGAGGCAATTAGAAAGGGAAATGTCCCCCTGATCTTTAAATGAAATTTCTGTTCATTTTAAGATACTATTAAGAGCATGAAAAAAGTAAGCCACAGAGTGGAGGAAGATACTTGTGATACCTGTAGATAATAAAGGATTCATATTCAGAATGTATGATATATCCTTATAATTCAATAGGAAAGAAGCTAGAGAATACAAATGAGAAAAAAAAAAACTTGAACAGGACATCCAAATGGCTAATATACACATAAACAGTGTTCAATGTCACTGTAGACAGTGACAGTGACACTGTTTAACATGAATTAAAACCACAATGTGATATCATTATAAACTCACTAGAATAGCTTAAAGTAAAAGAAAATAAAAGAGACTAACAATACCTATCATTGGCAAAAATGCAAAATAGCTAGAATTCTCACATACATTGGTAGTAGGAGTGTAAATTGGTACCATATTTTGGAAAATAATTTGGTATTCTCTACTGAAGTTAGTCATGTGTATTCCCTGTGACTCAGCAAACATTATAAGAGTGACCTAACAGCTTCATTTATGATGGCCAAAAATTCTAAACTACCCAGTTTCTTACCAACATTAGGCTAATGAATTACCTGTGGTATATTAATAGAATTGAATGCCATAGAGCAATGAAAATGAATAAACTACTGCTACATGCAACAAGATGCATTCTCACAAACATCACTTATATACTATATATAAAGCATATATAAAAAAGAATTCCTACAACACTTATATTAAATTCAAAACTGGACGAAACTAATATGAAATCAGGATAGTAACTAATTTGGGGAGAAGTACTGGTAACTGGGAAATATTTCAAGGAGGAATTTTGGTGTGCTGGTAATATTCAATTTGTTAAAGCTTTCTATATGCATGTTCTACTTCAATAAAAAGAATTTAATTAATATAAATTATAACACATTGCACTTACTGTAATCTCAATAACATAGCAAATCTAAAGAAGAACTTCACTTGCATAGCAAAACCACAGACGATATCTCTAACCTATAATCACAGTAAACATAAGCTGACCTTATAGCAACCTTTGTTATAAGGCACTGGTATAGACTTTTATATTTCATCAAAAATGTTTTGGATATAAAGGTCATTAATAAGCAATTTAGATAAAATTGGATTTTGAGATTGAGAGAAAAAATCTATTACTTTTGTTTCTTATACGGCGATTTAATATCTCATTCACAACTTAATCATTATCTCACACAGAATTACTAGATTGCCGAGTGGAATTACCAGTTAAAGAGATATAAAGAATATGTGTGTTACATTATTCTTAGCATTCCTCTATGAGTTTTCACAGATGTCTTGAAATGTACATTAGGGACAATTGCTTTGCCAGACACATAATTAATGCTTTTAAATCAAGAACCTATTGAAGGTTAGAGCATACATGCAGTATTTTGAGTTTTTCTAATTAGATATATGCTATGATTTGTTGTAACCAGTTTTATTTTTTTCCAAGAAAACACGAATAGGCAGATTCTCTGGATAAAAATCCTTGAATCTTCTCCAAGGGCAGAGGATAAGGGAATGGTAGTAATGTAGCATAATGGCAAGAAGTGTGCCTTTATAAATGTGTGCCTTTCTTTTTGATTTCCTGGGATTTTGCAGAGTGATTAATACTTGTAATACTAATTAATACTCATTAGTACTCATAGAAGTCAATTTTATCACTATTACAAATCATATGTGAAATTTCATCATATATGTAAGTATTGTAAATTACTGGTAATTTAAGAGTAAAAGCCCTCATAACAATGTGTTTGAAAAAATTTATCTAAATTTTATCAAAATGTGAAACAGAGAAAAAAGTAAACCAAAAGAATGAAATTCTGAAAGGCCTGACAGACAACTTAATCAAGATTAATAAACGGTGTCCTTTTATCAAACAAGAGATGTTTTAAGACAATGTCTACATCATACTATTAGTTCTTAAATCATCAGAAAATTTTAATTCTATATGCAAATAAACTCAGTTATTTTTTATAATGTCAGATAATTATCATAAGTTATGCACATGGAAATTATGACGTTTTTAGTGTACTGACATCTCTTAAAATCTGAAAAAATATATATGACTTAAAAAATAAATATTGAAAAACAGGAGTCAAAGTTACAGTCTACAGTTTGTTTTTAAAAATTTGTGAGCATTAACTGCGTATGTTCTCTAGCATGAAATTAATGTCATTTGTCTATTGGTTAATCGATAAAATATATAGAAAAAATCACACATGGTTTGTTATCCAGGTGAGAGGCTATTGCCTAAATATCCTCTGGGCTGAGTGGATGCCTGGAACCCAGGTTACTTGATATTTGGACCCAAGCTCTTAACTACCTCAGGTTTCCTCCCTTGTTCCCTTAGACTCCATTTCAACTTGCTGGCATCACATTATGGCTCCACCCAAGACCTATCCTGTTCAACTATAAAGCAGGTTTACACAGAAATTTCCTGATTCTTTAACCTCTAGAAAATAATCCTAATAGTTTGTGCTCAGCATCCATTGATTTCTGCAGAAATGCCCTGTGAAAGAATTGTTAAATCTTTAACATCATGTTCCTTAGGAACATGTACTCTATTTAAAAAGTTGGTACATTTGTAACTAGTTATTAGGCTCTTCCCTTTAGAAATAGCCAACCAGAGCAATACTTTTCTAAATGCTCAATTTTGACTTCTAATATCTCTTTCAATTCTAATATTCAGGTATATTTTTGTTCCTTATGTTCTTTACGTGATGACTTTTTTTCCTTAAATGTAGCTAAGCTATTTTTTTATTGTTACTTGGCAGATGAGGATTAAATTGTATTATCAACTCCAGAAAGTTTATAAAGTTGAAAATTCATAGAACTCAAAATTTCATTTCTTGCTCTACTATTATCTATGTGGTGTTCAGCTGCATCATTTGTGAGTTGATAGGGTTTGAGGGACTCTGTTATGTCCAAAGTTGCTTCTGATGCAAGCTGTATGTGTCTCGGGTCATAAGAGTCAGAAGACCCCTTTATTCAACAGCTCCACAATTCTGTTCTTAGCTGGTATAGCCACTTTTCATTGAACACTGGTTAACGAAGAAGCCATCAATCTGGGTTTCTGACCTAACGGACATGTAAGTCATTTAGTCTGATGAAGCATATTTCCCTTTTTACTTTGCCTTCCATTATGTTTTTTACTTTGTAACAAAATGCCCTGTAGTACTTTAATTATTGTTATTTCTTCTTGGAACTGAAGAAACATCACATAAAAGTCATCAACTCATCTTCAGAACACACTTCAGAACACCACTCCAATCATTGTGGTTGCTGTTATAAATGTAATAAGAAAGGCTTTGAAAGTGAGTTTATCTGGAAGTTATATTTTTGTCAATACTTTTAATACCAATATGTAAAAGGCAAATAAAATTCTTCTGGATTTTAGAAAAAGATGAACATTCATGGAAAAAATTTTTGTCAAAGAAAAGAGAAAAAAAGACAATAGTTTAAAATATTTGCTTTGATACCAAGTTAGAGTATCACACCTTGGGTCATGGAAAGACACTTAAACAATATATTTTCCAGCTACTACATAGCAAAAGTATGATTGGGTAAAAAGTTCATTTTCTTCCATATTATGTAACTTATTATTAAAGATAATTTACTTTCATTTCCATCAATCATGCCCTCAGAAAGAAACATTTACATATACCGCTGGTCCATCTGTAGGTTTCTATCAAGAAAGAATATCCTACAATACAAAAAGTAGTTAAAAAAATCTTGGGTCTACTATAGTTTTCAATATTGTTATCTCCATGAATTAGATTTCCATCTCTTAAAAAGGTATAATATATATCAATCTATCAATTATATGTCCTGATGAAATATTATATTTGTAATTGTTATTTTTATAGATAATTTTTGTTAATACTAGTATAAAAAGGTTAATATATTTGATTAATGTATTTGAAAACTTGTTTTTAAAAATAAGTTTCAAGTTGAAAACATTTTAGAATCTAATCAATTCAAGTATCTTAATAAAATTCTAAATTTCAAAATATGCTTGGGACACAAAAATATTGACATTAACTGGATTACCCACATTAACCATAATTTACTTACTATTCCTGGTGAAAATTGGTGCATCATTCACAAACAATTCCCATTAGAAGCTTAGTGAATACTTTTTTCTGTTAGTTTCTTGATTTTTTTTTTTTTTTTTTCCATTCTAAATACAAACACAATCAGTTGGCTCTTGCTGGCAATTGTTTACTATTGGGAAATGAAGGTGTGTATTTTTTTTTTTTTCTTTTTTGCGGTACGCGGGCCTCTCACTGTTGTGGCCTTTCCCGTTGCGGAGCACAGGCTCCGGACGCGCAAGCTCAGCGGCCATGGCTCATGGGACTAGCCGCTCCGCGACATGTGGGATCCTCTCGGACCGGAGCTCGAACCCGTGTCCCCTGCATCGGCAGGCGGACTCTCAACCACTGCACCACAAAGGAAGCCCCAAGGTGTGTATTTTTAACCTGAAATTTACGGGTAGGAAAGTAAAAGACCACAATGTTGCTGATGAAATATATGGATCTGATACCCTAATATGATTCAAGAAAAAGTGTGTGAAAAGGTGGCTCTGCTTGGTGTGGTATTAAATGAATGGGACATGTTGTTTTTCTTTCTTTTTAAATGTTTTTGATGATATTTGTTTAATTTTTAGTTTCAAGTCAATGACCTCAATGAATTAAATATTTTCAAAATTTTATCTAGATAGATAGATAGAAATGAACTTTTAAAACATAACCACAGGGCTTCCCTGGTGGCACAGTGGTTGAGAATCTGCCTGCTAATGCAGGGGACATGGGTTCGAGCCCTGGTCTGGGTGGATCCCACATGCCGCGGAGCAACTAGGCCCGTGAGCCACAACTACTGAGCCTGCGCGTCTGGAGCCTGTGCTCCGCAACAAGAGAGGCCGCGATAGTGAGAGGCCCGTGCACCGTGATGAAGAGTGGCCCCCACCTGCCACAACTAGAGAAAGCCCTCGCACAGAAACGGAGACCCAACACAGCCAAAAATAAATTAATTAATTAATAAACTCCTACCCCCAACATCTTCAAAAAAAAAAAACAAAAACACAACCACAATATATTATCAGGTTTTAAAATTACTATTTCCTTAATACTATCACCAAATATACAGATTAAATAATAATTTGATTTAATTTGGATACAAATGAGATCAATATGTTTCCTAAGTCTCTTTAAACTGTTCATTTTAAATAATTAATATTTAATTAATTATATACTTCCATAATACCTCTTTTTCTCCCCTTGCAATTTATTTATTGAAAAAAAAATGAGTTGTTTGGTAGAGTTTCCCAAAGTCTGGATTTTTCTGATTGCAGTGTCATTTATTGAACATGTTTCTTCATAGTTTATACTTCCTGAAAACTGACAGTTAAATCTTACTTCATGTGAGAGACTGCATATACAGTAAGGTGTAATTTTTTTCATACAACATAAGCTAGAGTTTGGGAAATGTATTGTTGGCAATTATGGTTACATTGCCCTTATTCCTGAGTGTTGATTTTTACTTTGAGTGATGAGGAGGTTTCTTCTTGATGATAATATAATGGAAAATATCCTGTGGCAGAAAATTTGGAGAAGATGCAAATCATCCTCTCCCTGGGACTCATGTTTGGATTAAGTTTATAAGGTGATGAGATACCTCCACATTTCACTGGAGACACTTGATCAGAGTCTTATTGACTCTAATGAGACCTATTGAGGAGTGCAGTGCTAAGATACTTTTTATGTTTTCTTCTATCTTTAGAAGAAAAGTTTGTTTTATCCTATCCTGTAATAAGCTTTTGGGAATTAAGGACAAACTTTCGTCAACTCAGTACAAAGTAGTACTGAGCACTTGCCCTTTAATTTCTCAAATATTAGATGATTACCTATGAGCCAGGCACTGTGTTAGGAACTGAGGGTATAAATATTAGTGAAAACAGACATGGTTTCTCTTTTCACAGCACTATGGTCATATAAGGAATACAGATAATAATCAAATAAATCTCCTAGTTAGTATATAATTACTAATTGAGAGTGCTCTGAAGGGAAAGAACATTATTTAACATCATTATAAAACAAAGGAACCGAATCTCAAGATGTAGCAAGAAATAAGACAGTCGAGAACGAGGCACATTTGGGGGTGATAAGCATCCACCAGGATGTTTGTGGAACATAAAAATATTTCTCAGTTTCAATCTCAGAAATTCACTGAGGAAGGAAACCTTATTCATGAAAAAGTTTCTGAAAGTTTTGAGATATAGTCCTCACACTTTAAAATTAGACATTGAATAAAAGGATTATCCCTGAAAGGAAGAGAGATATAAGCCATTTGGTTTCTATGACAAAACTGCTTATTAAAACACAGGCCTTCTTATTTCTCTTATTTGCCCATATGGTCCACATGGAAAATATTGGGTAAGCAGAGAACTACATCTAGTCACAAAAAGTTTCGACTTCTGAATAGGTCCAAACATAATTTTAACTGCTGTTTGCAATACAAACTAAATGGTTTAGTGATTATATTAACTACATCGGTATTAGGCTAATTAAGTTGCTTTGTCTAGAAATATAGAGAAATTTCTTATAGGCCTGTGTAAAGCAACCATAAATAACCATGTGCAAAAATATGAACACAATCTGAACAGATTTAGAAATACAATATTCCCTACATCATGAAGTATTTTTCTACTTCAGCAGTTCTTTATGTGAGAGAGTCACCAAAGACACTTTAATATAAAGAAACCACAACTTTTTTTTTTGTAATAAATGGGGAACAAAAGAAATAGGAAGACAGAATATAGGAAATAATTTATGAAGAAAAAGATAGAAAACAAAAGAACAAATTTTTACTCTAAAATTTTGCAGTCTGATACCTGCCCTGCTCACATGAACCATTATTCAGAGAAGATAAGTGGTGACAGATGTGGCTTCGTTATGGAAGGAACTTAATGTCAAGCAGCTGAGCAACCACACTTCTTAAAGAAATTAATCCTGAGCCCTCCTAATTGGACTCTTCCTCTCCTGTTTCCTCCTTAAATTTCTAACTGGAGTTTTCAGTAAACGATAGCAATCTTGATGGCATCTAATGGTCTAAATAATATTACATTCCCGAGTCTTCCTGCTGGTAGTATTCATAAACACCTTTCGAAAGTACCAGCGTCTGGGGTAGAATAATTCATCTGAAATATGGCCATTTACTTATGATTTGTTATCATTTACATATATATTCTCCTTTCTATTAACTATTTTTTCTTTCCTGTCATACTTTTCTTAAGGAGTAATGGGTTAGACAATGATATTATTAGTAGGCCTAATTTATGAGGTTAAAAAATACCATTTTTTATGTGTTATATATTTAACCATGACATTTGAGATTCCTGTAGCATGACGGTACCATTTTTGAGGGGGGAGGGGCAGTTTTGCATTTCTGCTGGTTAGAGCCCTTATACAAAAACCTTTTTTAAAAAATCCATAGTAAAAAATTAAACAGTGACGGGGTATGAAGTTAAAAGCCCTCTGGAGAAGGTATATATTATAGAAGGGGGAACTCATATATATATATATATATATATATATGTAAATAATACTTTGCCTATTCCCATATGTATGTGGTATTTAATCTCACTACACCATAAGTATTCTCCAAGTGACACTGGACCACTGAGGATACCACTGGGTGATGATGGTGATGAAGTGGAGGAGGAAGGTTGTGATTTTTATTCTGGGGGCCACTCCAGCCTAGTGAGCTGCTCCAGGAAAGATTATGATTCCAGTGATACTTCCTTGCTCTGGAATGACCCAGCCTCCACATCCCAGTGAAATGGCTCCTCATCCCTGTGTGGTGTCATCTGGCCCTGCATGTGTAGTCTTTCACTTGTGTGGCTTTCTATTTTCCTATCCATCTTCTCACATAATGGTTAAAACTCCTCATGGCATTCTAGATCAGTGTTGTCCAAGAGGAATATTATTCATGCCACATTAGTAATTTAAAATTTTCTACTAACCACATTAACAAAACTAAAAACAATTAAATTAATTTTAATAATATATTTGATTTAACCTAAGGTATTAAATATTATTTTAACACACATCAATGTAAAAATCATTAATGAGTATAATGTTCTTTTGTTTTTTTATACTAAAGGTCCAAAATCTGGAGTGCATTTTACACTTACAGAACATCTCAGTTTGAACTAGACATATTTCAGGTGTGCAATAACCACATGTCCCTAATGGCTACCATATTGGAGAGCACAGCTCTGATTATTCCTCTCCTTCATGTAGCCACAGGCCTAGATCAAGCTATTATGTACTTTATCAAGGATGCCCCTCCATTTTCACACACTGAGAAACCTAGAAATGAGATGACACAGTTCCTCCCTTAGACAGTCAAATATCACCCTTTCTTTTAAAGTTCATCTTATTTGGACAAAATTTACATGATTTTCTATAACTCAGTTCATAAACAGAACATATAAAACTTCATTCTCAGTCTCCTTTCATCCCACATCAGGTTTGTGCATTCCTTCTTCTTTGAACTCTTAGATATCTATTTGTTGACCAAGCCCTTAATATGGTCTTATTATAAATTAGGCAGAAATAGGAAACAAAAGAGAATTCCAAACTCAAGAGAGGTTGGGAATCATATAATCCATGTACCATGTCCATAGGAAAACAGTATGTTCATAATAAAAGCCAAAAGCATGATTATTTTTACTCAGAGCCAGATTTTAATCCTGCCTCTATCATCTGTTTATATACCTAACATTTTCACTATAGGAACCACTTTTGCTCTAATATAGGAACTATAATATTAATAGTCCCTAATATTAAGAATTACAAATGCAACCATACCTTGAATACTTGCATTGGATCAGATTCTTTCCTAAGGATTTCACATTCATTAATTATTTATTAAATAAAGGAAATAAATCTCACCAAATGAGATAATGCATGTAATATTTCTATCTTATACTAGCTTATCGATATAGTCACTATAATAAAGCAATATTTATGATGGTAATCATTGCTTTCCTTATTATCTTCTAGCCTATCTTCAATTTTCTTAATAGATGATAGCATCTCAATTTTCATCATAGACAGAAATCCTGCAATGACAAAACTATGTGTATTTATTATATGAATCCCCAGGGTACAGTTTGTTTATTTCTTGTAAACTTTTGGTGCTCAGGTGCTCAATAGACAATGAATACATTAATGAATTCATTAATAAGCCAAAAAAGGGAGCACTTCTGAATTCAACAGCTGTGGTATAGCAAAGCAAGACTGTATCAATTATGTTTACTATTTCATTTAGAGAACTGTATTTACTACACTACAGCCTCCAAAATTTGTCAAAGCAAACCAAAGGAGATGCATGTTGTATAGTCTTTGACAATGGGACCAATTTGATTCCTCATATTCCTCTTCTCCTGCCCCTTCCCACTAATGACTAGGTCACGGGTGTGCCACCTGATCTGTTAATGGCTGGAACAGCCTTACATACACAGTGGTGAATCCTGTGGATGCAGAACAGATTCATATAAAAGTGGCTCTGCTCTTTCCTAGCTTTCAGATTTGGGAATTCATTGAATCTGCATCCTTCCTTTTTTTTTTTAAATCTTACAAAATACTAAAGTTTTTGCTTGTGCCATAAACATGTAAGTTAAAAACAAATCATACCAATCCATTTCTGAGCAAATGTTGAGTTAATGCTCTTTTGTGTACAAACTTCTAATTTAAAAGTGCTCATTTTGTAAGAGCCAACAAAGTTAATTGACAATAACATCAGCATTTCTGAGAAAATTAGATATTCACATATAAAAGAATGAAACTACACCCCTATTTTACACTACTCACATGAATTAAATCAAAATAGATTAAAAGGTTAAATGTAAGACCAGAAACCATAAAACTCCTAGAAGAAAATAGGAAAAAAGCTCCTTGACATGGCTCTTGGCTATGATGTTTTGGATGTGACGCCTAAAGCACAAGCAACAAGAGCAAAAACAAACATGTGGGAATATAACTAAAGAGTTTCTATACAGCAAAAGAAACAATTAACAAAATGAAAAGACAGCCTATGGAATGGGAAAAAGCATTTGCAAACCATATATCTGATAAGGGGTTAATATCCAAAATATATAAAGAACTCATATATAACTCAATAGCAAAACCCCCCAAATAATCCAATTAAAAATGGGCAGAGGATCTGAATAGGTATTTTTCCAAAGAAGATATATGAATGGCCATAGGTACATGAAAAGATGCTAAATATCACTAATCATCAGAGAAATGGAATGAAAAGCACAACGAAATATTATCTCACACCTACCAGAATGACAATCATCAAAAAGGCAAGGGATAACAAATGCTAGAGAGGATGTGAAGAAAAGGGAATTCTTGTGCACTATTGGTGGGACTGTAAACTGGTACAGCCACTATGGAAAACAGTATGGAGGTTCCTCAAAAAATTAAAAATAGGACTACCATACGATTCAGCACTTCCAATCCTGGGGATATATCCAAAGAAAACAAAAATGCTATATTGAGGTATCTGCACCCTTATGTTCATTGCAGCATTATTTACAATAGCCAGACATGGAAACAATATGACATGGAAAAATATGTGTCCATCCACAGATATATGGATAAAGAAGTGATATATATACAACAATGGAATATTTTTTAGCCATGAAAAAGAAGGAAATCTGCCATTTGTGACAACATGGATGGAACTTGAGGGCATTACGCTAAGCAAAATAAGTTAGACAAAGATATATAAATTCTGAATGATCTCAATTATATGTGTAATCTAAAAACAAAACAAAACACCAAACTCCAAAAAAAAGGAGATTTGTGGTTATCAGAGGTGGTAGGTAGGGGGAAGAGGGAATGGTTGAAGGTGGTCAAAAAGTATGAACTTTCAGTTATAACATAGATAAGTACTAGAGATGTAACATACATATACAGTTAACACTGCTGTATGATATATTTGCAAGTTAAGAGAGTAAGTACTAAGAGTTCTCATCACAGGAAAAGAAACATTTTCTCTTTTTTCTTTTTGTATCTATATAAGATGATGGATGTTAACTAAGCACTTGTTGTAATCATTCTACAATATACTTAAGTCAAACCATTATGCTGTATACCCTAAACTTATACAGTGCTATATGTCAATTTTATCTCAAGAAAACTGGGAAAAAATATGATAAAGAGAAAAAAATAATCAGCATTTTGTATTAAATGCTATTTGGAATGACGATCGCCTTTAACTTTTCCTGCCCTTTTAAACTTTACTTAAATGAAAATATTTTTTTATGTAGCTACATTTCCTATTTACATGAACAGCAAATAACTGCTACCTTATATGTGATTGTATATCAGAGTTACATACCATTATTTTACATCTAGGCTGTTTAAAGAACTTCTACTTTAAAGGAACAAAAACTACTAAAGGGTGAAATTTTCATTGTAATGCCTCAGAAATTCCTCGTCTAAAAATTTTCAGGATATTTCCAATACCAGTATTAGAACTTCTGATGACAGGCTTATGACAGATAAAAGTGATTATAATTCTTTACACCTGATCATCTGGGAGAGATTTTAGATGAAGTTTTTACTTAAAGAAAGAAATAAGCTTCAAAGTTTTTCCTCAAAGGAAAATGGATATAAGTGTACCTCCTCTCTTCTTCTCCCTCCTCCCTCTCTCCCTCTTTTTCTTCCTTCCTTCCTTCCTTCCTTCCTCTCTCCTTCCTTTTTCTTTCCTTTCTTTCTTAGCAGAGGAATAAAGCTTCAAAGATTGATGTCATGTGAGTACAAGAAATGAGATCCATACTTTGGATTAAAGATTATTGCCTGAGGGGACAATGAGCTTGTCTCAGAAGGCTCTATAACTACTTCATTAGAGTAAAAGGTGTGCATAGCCCTGCTATTGAGCTTCCTAAGAAGTCCATCCTCTCTTTGATCACCACATTGTTGACAAGGTATCTCACATATGGAAACGAGAGCACATGATCCACAGACGCACTGCTGTGCCCTTCCATGCATGAGGATTCAGCAGACATGATTTGGATTATGCACAATACTTAATGGAAATAGCCAAAAAAGAGACATGGCCTTGCAGGAAACTGATAGGAAACTTAGCTTGAACATGCTTGAAAGACAAAGAGACTATTAAAAAATGAAGGACATCATCAAACTCATGAGCTTTATCAAGCCATCCTAGTTTCAGGACTATACAGTTCAAAGCTGAGTTACAGGACTCCAAGCCAGGAAGGTTTATAGATTTCTAATTCTGTCTTCAACTATTTGCTAAATGACAGGGAATTAAAAAACAAATCCAAACAAAAAAGATAAAAGCAAAATCTCTGCTTTATTAAGCTTCTTGCATTCTCAACGAGTTACCTGTGAAGTAGAAGAATCTGGCTGAATAAATGAAGGTTAAATCATCAACAGCAAGATCACTATTTTCCCATTCAAAAGATCTATAAAAGGATGTAGTGCTGCCCTTGCTGTATTAATTTGCAAGCATAAATACTTGAAGGTAAAAGCCTGAGATGTGCATCTGGTCCAAAGTTAACAATAGTAAATGAATGCTAACTTTCTTTGAGTCTATTTTTTTCCTAGATTATAAGACAGATCAAATTATGATAAGTACACAAAGGAATTTTTACTATTATATTATGTATATTATATTTAATTTAAATATTATTTAACATTTGTGATACCTAGCCTATTCATCTAAATAAATAAGGGCCATGTTACTAGTATTTCCTCTCATTGGTTTTACTCCATATTTATCATGAACCAAGTTTGGTATATGCATATATTAAGTGAGAGCCCTTACATATTTAGCACAACAAATATACAACAAAGTACCTAGAAGTAAGAGATTTGTGTCTAACTTTTGATTAGAAATTTTAATTTTCTGGGCCTTAATGTCTTTACTTGTAAAATGGTTTATTTGAAAAAAAAATAGATTAGACCTAGATGCTTAAGGTGTTATCATTTTTTCTGGAGGGGGCACAGAGATAAATGCTCAGGAATGTATCTATATTATTCTACTCTTTCCAAGATAAAAAAGCTGATTAATTGATTTGCTTATTTTCCTGATACTTAAAGAGTGATATTATTAAGCAAAATAAAGTGAGTTTATTATTATTTTTTTCTCCAGCTTTTGCTTTGAGGAGCTAGTTTGTTTTATAAGAAGGTATGAGGTATTTCTGTGAAGGTGTATTAACAATAAGAATAAATCAAAACTATAAAACAGTTTTATACCAAGCTTCAACAATAAATACATGCCTTTGGCTCTTTATTTTAACTTTTGGACTATACACAATATTATAATTGATCTAGTTACCTTGAATTCCAGTTTGTCCCCATTTGATTCTAAGCAATTATCTGTTTAGATGAAGTAAATAAATAAATCATCTCCATTTTATATGAGGTGTTGACATTTATTGATTTAATGTTCTCTTAAAATCTTTTGGGGAAATGGTTTTTAAATTACAATAATAAGTGGGCAGAAGTTAATGGACTTACCCAAACTAGAGCAACATGTTGGCATGTAATTCATTGTCAAAATTCTGTGAGTGAATTTTATTTCCACTCCTTCTTTTAGTAAGGAAAATTATGGCTAAGGGGCTATATGTTGCTATCCTTTTGTAACTTGCATTGCTCCTTCTCTGTGAGCTAGTGTTTGAGGATACTGCACTACTAAGAAACATAATTATTTCCTTTTAGACACTGACATGTACTATGTTTTCTGTCTTCACTAGACTAAAAGTCCTTCAAAACAAAATCTTTGAAAAAAGATTGTACCCTAATTTAGGAAGAAGAAATAAACTATTATGAACATAATAAATGATTAACATTCAGACACTTCTGCATTAATATTTAATAAGAAAATGTGTTGTAATGTAACAGGCAGTATAAAATTTACTAAATATATAAAAACATGAGGCATAAATCATTCAGATTACCTTTCTTATCAGTCTCCAAGATAGCTGTGAGTACACATAAATTGTGCCTCTCTACAAAAACATAATCATCCCTTTTTCTTTTATCTCATAATTCCTTTCATGTTGTTTACCTTGCTTCTCTATCAGTTTTACCCAATCCTTTATCTATTATCTATCCTCTTCCTTTGTTTTTATCTTTAAAACAACAGTAGTGTGGTCTCTTTTTCAATATGCAAATAAATTATATTTCAAAATTGTTACAATTTGGGCTTCCCTGGTGGCGCAGTGGTTGAGAGTCCGCCTGCTGATGCAGGGGACACGGGTTCCTGCCCCGGTCCGGGAGGATCCTGCATGCCGCGGAGCGGCTGGGCCCGTGAGCCATGGCTGCTGGGCCTACGCGTCCGGAGCCTGTGCTCCGCAACGGGAGAGGCCACAGCAGTGAGAGACCCGCGTACCGCAAAAAAAAAAAAAAAAAAAATTGTTACAATTTATTAGGTTTGATTACATAGGTACATGCAAATTAAATATAAAATTAGAATATACCACTTTTCCCATATCAGTTTCATATTTAAGCATCTTTAAGTAAATCAGGATTTTTCTAAAATCAGTAACAATACAAATTCCGTGCTCAACAAAGATTAGGTTAAAGGGGCAATTGATAGATCAAAAGGATTTCACTCAAAAAAAGTAAAGTGAGCTGATTTTGCCTTAATAGGAGATACAGAAATGGTGGAAAGGGTTCAAAATACCTTCAGCTGAATTCTTGCCTTATATGAAATCATAGTGAAGGACTGTCTCCTTTCAGGAGCCTGTGTCCAACTATATTGTTTTCTGATATAAAACTACTTTTCTTCTGTTACAAATGTCTATACTACATTGTTAAATCTGAAGTCTGAGGTCAAAGAATACAGTACCACTTCATGTTTTAGATATACCACAAAAGGCATTCTCCCATACTTCTCTCCCTAAGATGCTTGAAGTGCTCTTGTGAGTTTCCATAGCTTAGCTCTCCAAAACACTAAGATACGGAAGGCTGAAGGGAATCTAAGACATGGGTAAAAACAACTTTTAGGTTCTCATTATTGTGGAAAATAAACCTTTGGCTTGAAATTTTGTTTCAGATTGATTAGGCAAATGATGCTTGAAAAAGCTGTTCCACTTCAAAATCATTGGCTTTTGTACAGTTCTCAGTTTGACTTTTGAAATACCTCTCTTCCCTGCCAATTGTGCTACCCCCATGGTCTTTTGGCATTATTTATCTGTTGGGTTATTGTATTTTATTGTACAATCTTAGTATACTCAAAATGCAAGCAGCTGAAAAAACTTACTTTATATTAAAGGCATACACTAGTTTTTACATGGGGAAGTAAATTTCCACACTTTTAATGGAAGTGTGGGAATCGTTCCAAAGAAAGTACAAACCTCACTTAATCTGGCAGGTTTAGACTTACTGAGCTAAACAGTCTATTCAGCTGGATAGTGAAATTCAGGAAATACAATCACTGTTGGAATTATATTGGTGGGACTTGGCCTTTAAAGTTGTTTCAGTACAAACCTTCTACAAAACATCTATGTAAAAATCTTTCCTTCTCCTTCTGGTGTGTAGGTCATGATACATAGTCATTTCCTTCTGAATGTCCATCAAATATTATTTTGCTAATTTTAAGAATTTAAAGTCTCATATATCCAATGGCACACTCATTCAAAACCCCAACAGCTCTCATCAGGGTTGTTCACATTCCTGATTAATCCCTGGAGCATACAGGATAACTCGCTTAACTAGCTGTGTGGGGAAATGGAAAATCTATAGTAAGACAGAAGCCCAATGATTATTCTGAGAAAAGCATTCACTCCTTCAGTCTCATTTTTTTTCTAGTATGTATACTACTAGTCACTAAAAACCAAGTGATATTTTTCCATTATTTGATTTGTTAGAAAGGCTTTACTGCCTTCAGTTTTTAAGACCCTAAGTTATTAAGCTAACATGTTTCATAAATCATCAGACAATAACAATGCTAGTGGCTCTATACGAGATATATTTGGGAGAGTCTTTTTTAAACATTCAAATAAAATTAGCATTTGAAATTTTACCTTATTATTTAATTTATAATTTGTACTTATAGGCCATACAATTTTAACATGATTATAGTTAGCATATGTAGTAAGATAAGTTTGATACTCTCTAACAGAAAATTTGTGGTGACTGAGGGTTTTCTGTACAATGATAGGCAGTGCTGGAGAAGCAACGGTTTGATGCTGAAGGCAAACATACAGCCTCATGATTACACCCACATCAATGCCTTTAGAGTCTGTTCTGATGAGTACACAACAAGATGACAAAGAATCATTCAGTCATTGGAGACATACTCCACACTTCTGAGATAGGTACTGTGGGTGATACAAAGCTGAAAGAGACCTACGATATAGAACTTCAAAGTCCTAAGATATAGAACTTCAGTGCACTAGATTTTTCATGTCATTTCAAGGGGTTCACAGAGTACCTGTAGTTCAGATTAAACATCACTAACTTATATGAAGACTGTTAAGAAAAATCTTGAGTTACCATGAAAAATTTTAGCAAGGCCAGTAGCATTATAAGGACAGATATGTTAAAAAGAGAGAGAAAGAAAGAGTTGTTCTTGTTGAAAGTCTCTTCAAAAACCCCAGGTCTGGGCTGCTTTACCATTCTGAATCATCCTATAAATCTGATTATTTTAAATGGTGATCCAGTGAAAAACAATTACAGAAAATTCAAGTTCAGGGTTTGAATAAGTGCAATTTAGATAAATGCTGAGGCACCATGAGAAACGAGAATCTTGTAGACTCAGAGTGGCAATTAATTGATACAGAGCCATGATTATTCAGTAGAGGCTTGACATAAATGAGGAATCGTTTTATTATATCAAGTGGGGGGACAAATAACAAAAAGAAGAAAAATGCAAAAATCAAAAATCTGGCTTTGGGGCTTACCTGGTGGTGCAGTGGTTGAGAGACTGCCTGCTAATGCAGGGGACACGGGTTCGAGCCCTGGTCTGGGAGGATCCCAAATGCCGGGGAGCAACTAGGCCCGTGAGCCACAACTGCTGAGCCTGCGCGTCTGGAGCTTGTGCTCCGCAACAAGAGAGGCCCGCGCACCGCGATGAAGAGTGGCCCCCGCTTGCTGCAACTAGAGAAAGCCCTCGCACAGAAACGAAGACCCAACACAGCAAAAATAAAATTAATTAATAAACTCCTACCCCCAACATCTTAAAAAGATATATATATATATATGTGTGGCTTGGGTGAATTTCGTCAAAGATATCATCCTTTGCTGAGTGGCTTTGTTGTAATTTTATTAATCAGAATATTACCTGTTCTATGTCTATGAGGATCTGTGACCTACACGACTTGTTTCCCTTTCCCATCCAGGGCCCTGGCTGGATTCTTGGAACATAGTGGATACTCTAATAATGGATTAATCAAGTAATAAATCAAAACATACCATATATCATTCAGTTAGTGGCTTTTTTTTCTTTTTTCCATAAAGGGGAATATTTTGAGTTTCTCAGCTTTTGTTCTACCACTCTTTTCATATCCAATTCAAGTCATATTTTTTTTATTTTTTAAAATTTTTTTGCGGTATGCAGGCCTCTCACTGTTGTGGCCTCTCCCATTGTGGAGCACAGGCTCAGCGGCCATGGCTCATGGGCCCAGCCGCTCCGTGGCATGTGGGATCTTCCCAGACCGGGGCACGAACCCGTGTCCCCTGCATCGGCAGGCGGACTCTCAACCACTGCGCCACCAGGGAAGCCCCATATTTAACTAGCTAAATAACTTCATCAGCCTGTAATGAAATAAAAGTTATCTCTCTCTCAATTGCTCTTTCAAGGACCCATTTGTATTTCTCTTCAAATTTCTTCCCAGGAAATATTTAATAAGTACTTATTAATTATATCTGTGTTCAAAGATGGGATATATCATTTATAAGAAAGATCAAGTTTTTGCCTTTCATGGAACTTCTATTTTAGTGAAAGAAAAAGATATGAAACACAAAATTACATAATATAATACCAGATAAATAAAACAGGAAGTGAGAATAGAGAATAACAGAGGTGATTTTAGACAGAGTTAAGGAAGGCCTCTGTGCAGAATCAGCATTTAGGATAAACTATTTCAGGAAAATAAAAGGCAAACACAATGATCTAATGTAAGGAACAGTTTTGTAAAGTGGAGGATTAGAAAGAAGTCCAGTGAGGGTGGGGGTGGGGGTTATGAGTAAACAGGAGATTGATAAGAAATGGAATTGGAAAGGTAGGAAGAACCAGATGTTGTATGGTCATGAAGAAGTTTGGATTTTATTCTGATTGTGATAAAAGCCACTGAAATTTTTAAACAGGAAGTGATCTGATCTAATTTAGGTACTAAAATGATCATACCACCTGCTCATTTTGGTTTATATTGTATTTTAAATTCTAAACTGTTCATTTTTTTAAATATATTTTATTCCTTTGTTGAGAATATCAGCTAAAATCAATGTCTTTGTATAGACTAGTATAGAGAGGTGTTGTTATTGAGTTTTCCAACTGCTTAATCTTAAGAGCTATTATTTTGGTCTTTTTCTTTTTCTGAGCAAAAGTTTGTACAAAGTGTTCATCAAGGACTTGTAATTCTTAGAGGGTGCTGTTTGCTTTCTAATCTTTGACTTTCTAGCTAAATCTATGACCTTGGGTTTAAGGTCTTCAACAAAAAAGTGCATAGGACAGTTAGGACTGTTGAAATGTCACTCCCCGATAGAGGGAAGAATATTCTCTAAAGGTGCTAGTGATGTGGTCTAGAAAGTCTACAATGATTTTTTTTTTCTATTTATAAGACTTCAACTTTTTAAAATATGCTTTATATTTTAGAACAGTTTAATATTTACGGAAAAATTGAGAATATAGTATAGAAAGTTCCCATATACTTTGTAACCAGTTTCTCTATTAGTAACATAGACATTAATATGGTTTAATATTAACAATAAATGAAACATTATTGATACATTAGCTAAAGTTTATACTTTTTTCAGATTTTCTTAATTTTTATTTAATGTATTTTCCTGTTCTAGAATCACATCCAGGGTCACCAAGTCTTTTTAGCTTCCCCTTTGTTGTAACAAGTTTTTGGACTTGTTTTTGATGAGTCTGACAGTTTTGAGGTTTACTGGTCAGTTATTTTTTAGAATGCCTCTCTATTGGAATTTTCCCGATTTTTTTTCCCTCACAATCAGACTGGAGTTATGGGTTTTGGTCTTGCGGGGGAGGAACACCACAGGAAAAGTGCATTTTTCACTACATCTTATTGAGAAAACATACTATCAATATGGTTTACCACTGTTGAACTTGACCTTAATCATCTGGCTGAGGTCATGTTTGTCATGTTTCTCCACTATAAAGTTACTCTTCTTTCCCCCTTTCCATATTACAATGTTTGAAAGTAAGTCAGTGGGTATAGCCCAGACTTAAGGAATGTGGAGTTATATTGCCCCTCCTGAATGCCAAGGATTACATAAATTATTTTGAAGCCTTCTGTACAGGAGATTTTTCTCTCCTCCCAAATTTATTTAATTATTCAATCATTTACTTATATAAGTATAGACCAAGGCATATTGATTTTATACTGTGGGTTATAATGCAATATCACTTTAGTTCCTTGCTCAAATTATTCCAGTTTTGGCCTCTGGGGACTCTTTTAGTTTCCCCATCACCATTATCACTTATTAATTGGAATATGTGTGTGTGTTTAGTCACCTTCTTATTCTCTGGCGATATAAGAATGTTTCAGGTCATCTTGCATATTTTCTGCCCCAGTCCTAAAATAAGCCATTTCTCCAGGGAGCCTTGGTGCTTTCATTTTGTGAATGGTATAGATACCACAATCTGAGAGCTAGGACTGGAGTTTTGACTAATCACTTTTGATAGAAAAGTCCTTTGGGAAAGCTCTAGGCTGAATTGTGTTAGCCTTTTCAAAGTTCTGCAGAATAACCACTGAAGTCATTAACTGTCCTTGGTAAAATTCTGCCAGATTTCAAATATTTAGTTACATTTTCATCATAAAATTTGTACATGCAAGAAGTTGGACATAAAATCAGACTTTCATTGAATTGCTGAGAAAATCATACACAAATGATAGGAAATAATAGAGACTTAATAGATAAGAGTCTTGGTATTTTTTAATGCCCTAGGTAAACAAACATAGTCCAATCAAGAGGCTACACCAAAGTCAAAAAAGAGAGTAAAAGCTTAGGCAGCACTTGAAGCAAAGAGTAGGTATGCTCATCATAAATAGGAATTACTCAACTGTGTAGGCCCTGGGATTTTGAGGATGCAGACTTTAAGAGGTGTTGTTATGCTCTGTTCAGGAAGTGACCTGGGCTAAGTGTGATATAAGTGGCAGCACCAAAAATGGTGGAAGAAAACTAACCTGATCACCATTAAGGATAGCCTTTATTGAAAAATGCTACAACAGGTTCAGCTTTGAAAGAGTGTTTTATCATAAGGAAGAAGGGTAGATTTGGAGAGTTTTTGCAGAAGGAATAAGAAGTATGTAAGTTTTGGGAAGTGTTATAAACATTTTTTGGAAGACAGGGAGATTATTATTGTGCTTTAGCAGCTGATGGCTGAGCAATTTTAATTTGACAAAAGTGGTAGAAGAAAGAGGGCTTAATATCACATGAGGGCTACCATAAGGGGTGGGAAGAACAGTCTGGGGGATTGAGAACATAAGAGGGTCACAATGGAAAATTTTCAACCATCTAGTTTCTTATGCTTGATTATATTAAGCATCAGTGCTCTTCAGCTTAGAGTAAATACTTGTACCCTCCCACACATTACATTTATTAATTTTAATGTTTTAAGTAAATTAAATATAGTAAGAACACTGTATTAGAGGATTAAGTACCTCTGTACTGTACATTTTTCAGAATGCCTTCTTGTCTATATAATGTCCTAAATAAATATTTTGTGGAAAACTAAGCATTTAAAGTAGAAATATTTATGATTTATAATTAAAGAGCCATATGCTTACTATTAAAAACTCATAGAATACAGAACTAGGCAAAATTAATATCCACTATCCTTCCTCTCTCTCCATCCCTATTCCCATGTTCACATATTTTCCAGGGGTGGTGATTATTAGTATATTTTTCATATATAAAACATGTATTTATGTGTTAGTAATACTACTAGCTAACATTTATTGAGTCAACCCAGGCAATGGTATAAGTATTTTCCATATTTATTCACCCTTATATTTTACAAAACCCTTTAAGGTAGTATTATTACTATTTCCATGATAACATAAAAGGAAATAATATAAGTAACAAACAGAAAAAGTATGGTACTTACCCTGGCAGGAGCTATTTATGTGATCTCAGGCTACCTTATTAATATCTGCACTGGTGAGTGCCATTTTGGAATTCTCCATCTAATCTGCTAGCACCAGTAGGCATGCCCTGATGAGAAGTGGGCCCACCCACTTCTGTACCTCTGCTGGGACCTCACACCCAGCCAATCAACGGCGGCCACCCCTGCCAGTACCAATGACAGCTGCCACCTGGCCCTGCAGCTGGTCCAGGAGCCAGTTCTGCTCATCATTCCTCCACAGCTGTCACTGCCTCACCAAAACAGAAGGCAACCCACATAAGGGACACCACTTGAGTGTCTGGTTCTGTGTCCAGGCAGCACTGTGCTTCTGAGTCACACAGGATATCTTCTAAATAAAGTCACTTCTTCAAGACTGGGAGAGCTAGTTGATATGCCTAATGTGTAGAAACAAACACAGAAAATCTGGCAAGATAAAGACAAAGAGGAATATGTTCCAACTGAAAGAATAAAACAAAACTACAGAAAAATGACCAAGTAGAATGGAGATAAGCAATCTATCTGTTAAAGATGTCAAAGTAATTGTCAAACATAGTCAGCAAACTCGAGAGAAGTGTGAATGAACACAGTGAGAACTTCAACAGAGATAGAAAATATAAGAATGTTTCAAACAATTGAACTGAAAAGTAAACTGGACAGACTGAACAGCAAACTGGATGAAATAGAAGAACAAATCAGTGAGATGGAAAACAAAGCAATGGGACTCATCCTGACAGAGCAGCAAAATGAAAAAAGTAATTAAAGAAATGAAGATACCTTAAGGAAACTTTGGGACAACATAAGGAGAATAACATTTGCATTTTAGGCACCTCAGAAGGAGAAGAAAGAGAGAAAGTGCCAGAAAAAATATTTGAAGCAATAGTAGCTGAAAAATTCCCTATCTGGGGAAGGAACAGACATCTAGGTCCATGAGGCACAGAGAGTGCCAAAGAAGATAAATCCAAAGAAACACACAACAAGGCACATTATAATAAAAATGGCAAATGTTAAGGATAAAGAGAAAATCCTAAAAGGAGCAAGAGCAAAACAACTTGTTATGTACAAAAGAAACCCCATAAGGCTATTAGCAGATTTTTTCAGCAGAAACTCTGTAGGCCAGAAGACAGTGGCATGACATATTCAAAGTGTTGAAAGGAAAAAATTGCCAACCAAGAATCCTCTACACAGAAAGGTTATCATTCAGAATTGAAGGAGATATCAGGAGTTTTACAGGTAAGAGAAGCTAAAAGATTTCATCACCACTAAACCAGCCCTATAAGACATATTAAAGGGACTTCTTTAAGGTTAAAATAAATAGCATTAATTAATAATAGGAGAACTTACAAAAGTAAAACTCTCACTGAGAAATGTGAGTATATAACAAAAGTAGTGGGTCAATCACTTATAAAGCAAGCATAAAGGCTAAAAGACAAAAGTAGAAAAAGTAACTACAATTATAATATTGGGTGGGCCAAAAAGTTCGTTTTCTGTAACATCTTACAGAAAAAGCTGAACAAACTTTTTGGCCAACACAAGGAATGCATAAAATTAAAAAATGTAAAATATGTCATCAAACTATAAAGTATGGGATATGGGGGAGTGGAGTAAAATGTGAAGCTTTGGAATGTGCTTATATCTAAATTGCTGCGAACATAAAATAGACCTAGTACTTACTGGCTGTCATATGTAATCCTCATGTTAATCATAAGGAATTAACTTATAATAAATACACAAAATAAATGAGAAAGGAATCTAAATGTAACACTAAAGAAAACCAGCAAAATGCAGGAGAGAAATAAGAGAAGAAAGGTACAGAGAGAAACTACAAAAATGTCCAGAAAACAACTAAAAAACTGGCAATAAGTACATACCTATCAATAATCACTTTAAGTGTAAATGGAATAAATGCTTCAATTGAAAGACTCAGAGTGACTGAATGGATTAAAAAAACAAAAAAACAAAAACAGGACCCATCTATATGCTGCCTACAAGAGATTCAGATCTAAAGATACAGGTGGACTAAAAGTGAGAAGATGGAAGAAGATATTCCATGCAAATGAAAACAAAAAGAAAGCTGGGGCAATATTTATATCAGACAAAATAGACTTTAAAACAAAAACCATAACAAGAGACAAAGAAAGGCGTTACATAATGATAAAAGGGTCAATCTACCAAGAGGATATAACATTTGTAAATGCATATGCACCCAAGGAAGGAACATCGAGATATGTAAGCAACTATTAAGAGGTTACAGGGAGAAAGTGAAAGAAATGTAATAATAACACGAGTCTCTAACACCTCAATTACACCAACAAATAGATCATCCAGACAGAAAATGCTAAACACTCCACCAAAAACTATTAGATCTAATGAATGAGTTCAGTAAAGTCACATCATACAAAGTAAACATACAGAAATCTCTGGCATTTTTACACACTAATAAAAAATTATCAGAAAGGGAAATAAATAATCCCATTTACAGTTGCATCAAAAACAATAAAATGCCTAGGAGTAAATTTAACCAAGGAGGTGAAAAATCTGTACACTGAAACCTATAAAATATTCATGAAAGACACTGAATAAGACACAAACAAATGGAAATATATTCCAGGATCATAGACTGAAATAATTAATTAATATTGTTAAAATGTCCCTACTACCCAAAGCAATCTACAGATTCAATGTAATCTCTAGCAAAATTCCAATGGCATATTTCACAGAACTAAAAGAAACAGTTCTAAAATTTGTACAGAACCATAAAGGATCCCATATAGCCAAAACAATCTTGAGAAAGAACAACAAAGCTGGAGGTATCAGGTGCTCTCATTTCAAACTATACTACAAAGCTACAGTAATCAAAATGATATGGTCCTGGCACAAAAACAGATACACAGACCAACAGAACAGAATTGAGAGCCCAGAATAAACATATATGTGGACAATTAATTTATGACAAAGAACATATAATGGAGAAATATTAGTTTCTTCAATAAATGGTGTTGGGAAAACTTGATAGCCATATAGAAAAGAAAGAAACTAGCTCACTATCTTCCACCATACATAGAAATTAACTCACAATGTTTAAAAGACTTGAATGTAAGACCCAAAAGCATAAAATTTTTAGAAGAAAACTTAAGCAGTACCTTCACTGACATTGGTATGAGCAGTATTTTTGTGTATCTGACTCCAAAGTGAAGGGAAACAAAAGCAAAAATAACCAAAGAGGACTCCATCAAACAAAAAGCTTCTGCACAGCAAAGGAGAACATAATCAAAATAAAAAGACAACTTGCTGAATGGGAGAAGATATTTGCAAACCATATATCTGATAGGGGGTTAACATCTAAAATATATAAAAAACTCATACAAGTCAACAACAAAAAAACAAACAGCCCAATTAAAAAAAATGAGCAGAGGATATGAATAAACATTTTTGCAAAGAAGATATAAAGACAGCCAAAGGCACATGAATAGATGTTCAACATCACTAATTATTAGGAAAATGCAAATCAAAATCACAGGGAAGTATCACCTCTCACCCATTACAATGGCCCTTTTTGAAAAGACAAGCAAAGACAAATGTTGGATATATGTATCTTCTTTATGCATTCATCTATCATCAGCCATTTAGGTTGTTTCCATGTCCTGGCTATTGTAAATAGTGCTGCAATGAACAACTGGGGTACATGTGTCCTTTTTTTTTTTGCAGTACACAGGCCTCTCACTGCTGCGGCCTCTCCTGTTGCGGAGCACAGGCTCCGGACGCACAGGCTCAGCAGCCATAGCTCACGGGCCCAGCCGCTCCGTGGCATGTGAGATCCTCCCGGACCGGGGCACAAATCCATGTCCCCTGCATCGACAGGCGGACTCTCAACCACTGTGCCACCAGGGAAGCCCCATGTGTCCTTTTGAATTATGTTTTTCTCAGGGTATGTGCCCAGTAGTGGGATTGCTGGGTCATATACGATGGAATATTACTCAGCGAAAGGGAATGAAATTGGTTCATTTGTAGAGATGTGGATGGACCTAGAGTCTGTCATACAGAGTGAAGCAAGCCAGAAAGAAAACACAAATATCATATATTAATGCATATATGCGGAATCTAGAAAAATGGTATAGATGAACCTATTTGTAGGACAGGAATAGAGATGTAGACATAGAGAATGGACATGTGGACACGGGGTGGGGGGAAGGGGAGGGTGGGATGAATTGGGAGATTATGTTTGACATAAATACACTACCATGGGTAATACAGATAGCTAGTGGGAACCTGCTGTATAGCACAGGGAGCTCAGCTCAGTGTCTGTGATGACCTAGATGGGGGGGTGAAGGGGGGAGGGAGGTCCAAGAGGGAGGGGATATAGGTATACATATAGCAGATTCACTTCATTGTACAGCAGACACTAATACAACACTGTAAAGCAATTTTACTCCAATAAAAAATAATAATAAAAAAGAAATGTTGGAGATGATGTAAAGAAAAAAGAACCCTCAAACACTGCTCAGTGGGTCTGTAAATTGGCGTGATGGATGGCAATTAAAACTGTGGTATGGATGGCAATGAGACTTGTGGTGGTGATCACTTTGTAGTACAGACAGATGTCGAATTATAATGTTATACACTGACACATATAATAATAATAATAGTAATAAAGAATATGACGCTCAATATACCACATCAAACTAGGACTTCAGCACCCATGTTCTTAACAAAATGCTAATATCCATTCCAAGTTTTAAACTTTTCCACAACTTGTTTTCATTGCTAAGTAATAAATTTTATATCTCTTTCCATACTGGAATACATAAATCATCCTGATACTTTTCAACAGTTGCACAAAACTATTTTATGAAGGTAGTGTGATTTGTTAAACCACAATTTTATTGGTACATATAAATGTTAATTTTTCAGTGAAAATCTTTGTAAGTATATTCCTATACTTTTTGCTGCAATAACTTTATGATAAATTTATAGGATTACAATAGTCAAAAGAGCTTCAGCATTTATATCAATTTATACATACAGTTGTTCTGGAAGGGTAATGGGTTCCCTTGCAAATAGATGACAACACGAGTAATTATCAAATTTTGATCAATAGCAATCTGATAACTGAATAGTCTTGTTATTTCATTATAAGTGATTTTGATTGTACTTTCATTTGTTAATTGACCATTCACTTCCTTTATTAACTGCTTCTTTATGCTCATTGCCCATCTTTGTATTAGATCTTATTCTTTTTCTTATTGTTGTTAAAATTTCTTAGTGTATTAAGGGCATTAGCATTTATCTGTCAGAGGTGTAAGTTTATTGTTGTCAATTATATTTTTACTTTCTCTGGGTGTTTACTTATTTCCATAGAATTGTCGACTTTTCATAAAGTCAAATTTATCAAACTTTTTCATTTTTTCTTCTTTACTTTTTTATATGCTTAGACCATACCTAGTCTATGAGTATTGACAATATCCACACATTTTATCTAATTGTTATTCCATTTAAAAAAAAATTCCGTTTTAACTCTTTTATTCATTTGTAGTTTATTCTGTTTCAATCTTTTTTAACCATTTGCCCCCAACAATTTTTTGAGTAGTCTCTCTTTTCTTCACTGATTTTAATTACTTCTACATATTAAATGTTCATGATGAAAAGCTAAAAGTTAAAAATAGAAACAAATATATTTATAGTGTTTATAGAGTTGCATTCATCTACATTTTTGAAATCCAAGCAATATTTTACTTTCAGAAAAGTGAGCTACACATGAAACTTTTGCCAGAGGACCAAGAATTTAAAAGAATTTAAAACTTTGCAAATAGTGACAACCATGCCATTGTTAAAAAGATTAGAAACACATGAGGAAAGAACATATGCATAATTCTTAATTTTAAAATTTAAAAGTTGAAAGTTCTACGCTCTTCCATGTATACAGAGAAATATCCTTTTCCTTTCCTATAACCTTTTGGACCTCTGGATATAAAACAAGCTTGGGGAGTTTCTTGGTGTGTTGCAGTCTTAACAGTGCTCATTCTTTTATATTTAACAAGCAAAGCTACTTAGAAGTATAGTAGATCTATGGCCCATGTTGCTATTAGACATAGCAAAATTGAAGTATCAAATCCCTGCTAAGAAACACTGAAGCTGAGCACAACTAAATATTACTGGATACTAACAACTTTAGATGTAATAGCTAATTGCCTACCCAGTTGTTAATTCTGTGTGATTTTCTGATTCACTTTTTATAGTCTACCAAGAGTCTTTCTCTCGGAGCTTAGAAAAGTTATAAAATATACTCTTTATTTAAATGTAATATGGAAGAAAAAACTGAGAGGAAAGTTTGTCAGCCTCTCTGACTTTTCACAGAGAAATTTGGAGCATCAGGCATAAAAGTATGTCTCATTCAGGTTGCGTGACCCTCATTTCAATGAGCTGTACACTAGACATGGAATTGTTGCTTTTCTAAATGGATGATGAACTCCAGCCCCCAAAGTTTGTATGATTTTCTTATGCCTCTGCAGGAGCTAAGCCATAATTCCTGAATTCATATCATGCATACAACCATCAGTCTCTCTGCTTACAGGCATACATGGCAGGCTTATTTGTTTCTTTTTAGATGTAGTGCCCCTTAGAGTAGGAATGTGTATATACACAAATCAGAAAAAAAGAGTATGACAGAATTCTAGAGGGCAGTATTTAATTTTGCTTTAAAAATGAGTTCTCACCTATTTCTTATGTGCTGAAAATGACGCTTGTAATTTCCCAAAGGTGTGCAGTGGGAAATAGATAATATTAGGAAATTCATCAGTGGGCTTTTCTCCTGAAATGAAAAATATGGACCTAAAAAGAAAGATTGTTTCTGCTAGTCATGGCAGCATTTAGGAAAGTATGGAAAGAGGTCTTAATAGTAATCTGAACATAAACAAACACACCATTAAAAATTAAATAAATTCATTTCTCTCTTGGGTTCCAGTGTGAAAGATGGAAACACATAGATAATAAGTGAATCAAAGGGAGAGTGGTTGTGTTCTACCCCTCACCTCTCAGCATTGTGAGCTCACTTTCGTTCCTTAAGTAAAGGAGAGGGCATCAAAAGTCAAGAATAAAAAAATAAAAGCAAACTACAGTGACTTTAGAAAGAACTCTGATCAGACACGTTCTCCTCTATGAATGTCTTTATTTATTTATTTAGTGGGAGACTTCTGTCTAGATACGAGGACATTTATTATTTACCATTATTTTCCACTATACCTTATAACCAGTAGTGATTTCACTTAAACAAAACTTAACTAAAAGGTCAATTTCTGTGCTAATTTGGCTACCTTGCAGCCACTTGCCAATATTTTTTTCTTTGTCCTTAACTTCTTTATCAAGAGTAATTTACCTCATTTCTGTGTCTTTTTAATATTCCTTTTTGTAGGGAATCAGGAATTCTATCTTTAAAAATATGGGGGCTTCCCTGGTGGCGCAGTGGTTGAGAGTCCGCCTGCTGATGCAGGGGACGCGGGTTCGTGCCCCGGTCCGGGAAGATCCCACATGCCGCGGAGCGGCTGGGCTCGTGAGCCATGGCCGCTGAGCCTGCGCGTCCGGAGCCTGTGCTCCGCAACGGTAGATACCACAGCAGTGAGAGGCCCACGTACCGCAAAAAGAAAAAAAAAAAAAATTGAAATTTCTCTCAAATGACAATATATAATAATTAAGCATGTATAAAATACGGAATCTGTATCTTTAAATGCCATTGCATATACATTCCATTTTACTGCTCTTGCAGTGAATTGTGTTGCTACTTAAAAGTAATGAAAGTTACATGGCAACATCAAAAGTAGAAGAAACTCCTTAAGACATTCTATCATCTAATTCATTCTTCTTTTCCTCCTGCAAATATATCTGTCAAATGGCTAAATTGCAGCTCAAATATTAGATGAGTCATTCCACATACTAAGATTAGACAGATTCACTCAACTGGGAATTCAGAGCAGGAAGAGGCAAAGCACAGACTAGAAGTTTGGTGAACCAGACCGCAGTAGGTAAAGACATGGTGAAAGATGATTCAGATAAACACCTGCTCTGCAGATGACTGGGACTCCAGAGTTAAGTAAATTCAGGTCAAACATACTGTAAAGTTATAGGCTGCTATTTTTAAATAACTCTTGGAAGACTAGAACATAGCTAAGGGTCAGAAAGAGAACTCTAGGCTTAGTTGACCAGTCTGGGTATTTGGAAGGAAAACATCATTGGATGATTTTACAAATTCTCTTAAGAGTGAAGGGGTCTGATAACCATAACTTCATGAGGCATAGCACCTATTTTTTACCACTTTCATTCAGTGTAGGGAAATTTCTTAAAATCAAAAATAAAGCTAGACGTTCACCTTGATCTCAGTATATTTTTGGATTCTCCCCTTTATGGAATGATAATAACTTTAAAATACATAGAACAGACCACACAACTGTCCAGGACGCATACAGTAGCTTGATAATAATGTAGGAATTGCGATGTTAGAGAATTAACTGTATTTTCTTCCTGGAATTAAAAAAATGCTCTAATCTAACATATTGGCTCTGAATCTTGGACAGTCAGTCAGACATGGGAATGGTATTTAATTAAAAGTGAGTTTCTAAAAGGAATGTAAATTCTGCTTATGTTGTATCCACGTCTTTTTGACTGATTCCGTAATTGGCTTAAATTTGGAAAGAGAACCTGTCTTGAACTCCTCTCACAGCTGCTGCTGTTGATCTTGCTGCTTGTGCTGTTACACATTGCAGCTCATCAGGCAAAAGCCATGCATCCGAGGCTATTTCATCCAGCACTCAGCAAGTTGGGCAGGTCATATGCATGGCCCAGTGAGAGACTACCGTGGTCTATTCTCCTCACTAACTGTCCACACTGGAATCCTTGATTCATCCAAATGTTAGTATACATTTGTTCACACACTTACTGACTCTAGTTTCCTCAGTCAGCAGTGTTCTATAAAAAAATTGAAGATGTCTGATGCATTCAGTGGTTGAACCATCAAAAACACAAACAAAGCTTTCAAAGTTCAACCTGATGTAACTCAACACATCCACAGAAGGAAAAGTGATGGATATGAGATATAAATTTCTGCATTTGTTAGGAAATTTATAATTTAGATAAAGTATTGCATAAATTTTGGTAACTTTAAAAAAATAAATAGCTGATTTTGAAAATAAAGTCTTTTCTCTTGCAACTGAAGAGAGAAGACTTATGCCATAGTCGAAAGATTTTTTCCCAAAGCTATTTTTTTCCACAGGAAATTTTAATGTAGCAAAAGAATATCTGGATCCCATCAATGATAGTAATTTTATGAAAGGTGATCTCAGTGAATAACGAGCCTCTACCTAAATCTGAAATGGAGTTTAAGACCATTCAACTTGAACTTTTCTGATGTGCTCAGTTTCATTTCCATTCCTGGCAAAAATGGGTCTGGGGCTCATTTTGCCATTTTTGACAGCATACTTTTGTGTGATAACATTTCAAGTCACTTGGGTATAACACAAAACCAGGAACCACTTAATTGTGAGTGAAGACGTATTTGCTGCTATTTTATAAAATATGTCTTATCTCCCTAAAACTAGAACAAGATTATTACAGTGACAACACAGTTTTTAATGTAATTTGGATATTTTTAAGGATTCAAAATAAAACATACTCATGTTAAAAAAGAGTACAAAAGGAGAGGGGGGAGGTGAAATATAGACATGGGGGAGTGGGAGGTACAAACTATTGGGTGTAAGATAGGCTCAAGGATATATTGTACAACACAGGGAATATAGTCAATATTTTTAAATAACTAAATGGAAAGTAGCCTTTAAAAATTGTGTAAAAATTTAAAAAAATTAAGAGTATAAAATTAAATACAGTAAAATATGAATCTCATGGGAGTTCCACTTCCCACAGATACACACACTCTATGTACGTGTGTGTGTATCTTTTCACATAATTATATGAATAGAAAATTAACTAATGGAAAAGTAAGCACAAACAGTATACATGAAAACATACCTCTTTCACAATCAAATATAAGAAATAGATAACATTTTTACCTATCAAATTAGAGAATAAATATTAAATTTGATAAGAGTAGGATTTAGTTAATAATTTGGAGCTAACAATGTTTTAAATACATGCAATTCAACCAGTTTATTTTTCTTCTTACTGACTTGCAAGTGACCGTTATCTAAAATAAATGAATCATATTACTGTAGGTTTCTGGGTGTCAGTTTTTACCAATTTATAATTTGTCTTTTGACGTGTCTTCAATATTGATTTTGTAGGTAAGTTTCAATTTTTATCACTTTAGGCCATCATATTAATTAGTTCTCCTTTAAGTCTTAGTTTTTGCCTTGCTTTAAACGGGTTTCTCTATCATAAAAAAGGCTTATCCTTGCTTTCTTTTTGTTGTTTTATATGCGTTTTTGTGTACTAGTTTGTTTCATTTTTTTATTATCAAATATTAATCATAAACTAAAGCAAAAAGACTTACGTAACAGTCCTACATATGATTTTACAAATATTAACATTTTGTTTTATTAGCTTTATGTATTTTTTCTTTGATTAACTTGGGTTGGCCAAAAAGTTCGTTCAGGTTTGCCATAACATTGTACCAGAAAACCCGAATGAACTTTTTGGCCAACCCATTATTTTAAGAAAGTTAAAAATATCACGATATTTTACTTATTTTATGTAAATACTGCAGTATGCATACCTTGAAAACATAAGCACAGTTATTACTTTATAAGAATTTCAAACTATCAGGTACAGATTATTTTTTTCTTTCTTCTTTATTTTTATACAATATTTAAAGGTTAGTTTCCATTTACAGTTATTACAAAATACTTGCTACATTCCTCGTGTTGTACAATACATCCTTGAGCCTATCTTGCACCCAATAGTTACTACTTCCCATCCCCCCACCCCTATTGCCCCTCCTCCCCTCCCACTGGTAACCTCTAGTTTGTTCTCTATATCTGTGAGTCTGCTTTTTTGTTATATTCACTAGATTGTTGTATATAAGCGATAGCATACAGTATTTATCTTTCTCTGTCTATCTCTAGCATAATGCCCTCCAAGTCCATCCGTGTTGCTGCAAAATTTCATTCACTTTATGGCTTAGTAGTATTCCATGGTATGTATGTGTGTACATATATGTATACCACAGCTTATATGTATACCACAGCTTCTTTATCCATTCATCTGTTGACAGGCACTTAGGTTGTTTCCATGTATTAGCAATTGTAAATAATGCTGCTATGAACACTGGGGTGCGTGTATCTTTTAAATTAGCGTTTTTGGTTTTTTCGGATATATACCCAGGAGTGAAATTGCTGGGTCACATGGTAGTTCTACTTTTAGTTTTTTGAGGAAACTCCATAATGTTTTCCACAGTGGCTGCACCAATTTACATCCCCACCAACAGTTGTACAAGGGCTCCCTGTTTTCCACACCCTCTCCAGCATTTGTTATTTATAGAAGATTATTTCTTAAGTAAAATATCAAAACTGGTTTTGGAAAGATTTCTATAAGAAAAAATTAAGAGACAAAAAAAAACCCTGTAACTTTTAACAGACGCTTTTAAAGATGAAGTCTTTGAAATCCAAAGTAATTGGTCCACCACATACTTTTATTTTCTGACCTAGTTTAACAGTGAAGGTTGTACTATGCATTTTGAGAGATAAATTCTTTTGAGATATTAACCATTTTGCTATATTCAGATTCAACCTGGTTAATCAATGTTTTTGTATGATAAAAGAAAAACTTCTGCAGACCTCTTGGATACACATCTCTTTTCCATTAAGTATATATTAATGACAGAGACTTTGAAGAGTTTTTGACATATATCATCAGATGGATTATCATAAGCAGCCAAATTCATAATAGTCAATGAAAGTAATTTATAGAGACTCCTAAATTATTGCATTCAACACAGAAGTATTATTCATGTACAAAATTAAAAGAAAAAGTGTTTCCAAGTCACAATGCAGTATTGCTAAATAATTTTTTTGTAGATTTCTGAAAAATTCTATTATAGCTGCTAATGATTTTAACATGGTGTTAAAAGAGATAAAATACAATTCAGATACATCAACTTTTAAAGTACTGACAGATTCCCTACAGATTCCCTTTTCCTTCTCTCTCCTGACTTCAAATTCATATTTTTCAGAACTCATTTAGGGCACAATCTCCATCTATTTTAACCCAAAAAAGGTAGCCTAATGTTCACTGAAAAATATAGCAAATTGGACTCATTGCTTTCACCCAAATGCTTTCTCTTCTCTTTTTTCTTTATGTTAATAATTTTTTCATTCAACATTTAGTCAGAATTCAGAGCTCTGGTGGGTGGGGGGTGGGGGCAGTTGCTATTTTAAAATTATTTTGCCATAGAACTCTTAAGGTTGTCATTTTTTGATTATAAAAACACAGTCTTCAATGGATAACTATCTTTTAATCTTTGATCACTTTCATTATATTTACTCTTTTGTATTCATAAATGTATTTTAACCAAAGAGGTGAAAAAATAAAATTATAAAGTGGAGCAAAGATATATACAAAACAAACAATAAATTCTTCACATATCACAGCTTAAAAAAGAGATAAATCATTTTAGGCCTAAAGCTAATGGTGATGTCTCTTCATGACAAGGATTTTATATCTAATTCAAAAGAAATGGGAGAAAAGTCCACTGACTGATAACAGTAAACATCATAAAAAGAGACATTTTAACATCACTTTACCCTTCATTCATTGATTAGGATAGATAACGGTTTGTGATCAGAGAAAGAAGATAGAAAAATGAAAAGTATAATAACTGAAAAATATCTTCCTCTTAAAGAATGCCAGTTATGCCACTTATATGCAGCCTAAATATTTTGGTTTGGGTTTTTTAAATTTCAAACTCTATTTAAATTATGTTTATTTCAAACACAAAAGTATTAAGATAATATTAAAATATTATTTTAATATTAAAATACTAGGAAGATTGCTTAGCATCCAGTGAGTACTTAAAGGAGGCAGATTTCTTTTTTTTAATTTTCCTTTTATTATTATTATGTGTGTAGGTTTTCAGTGAATAAGTTTGAACCATTCTTAAAATCCTAACACGCTGTGAAAATAAATGGTATATCTTAAATGACATCTGAGAATCTCAGATAAATACTGCCTCATTCAAATGTTATCAGAGATCTTTCTCAGGAAACAGAAGTGAACGTCTTCATAGTCACTGATTTTCTAGTGTCAGTATATGTTGAAATTATCTTACTGACCCATTGCAAGAAATCATGTATTTAATTTTTTTGATGCAGGTACTGATTAAAATCACAGGTAGTGATTTTTAATTGTTTCTACTCAATAACACATTTGCAAAATAATTAGCTGGTAATAAATACACCATTCAGGAAGGTGAGTGAGAGATGGGACTGAAAAATCAAACCCATTCCTTTGGTTTAATGCCCATCTGTCACATCAGTGCTTCTCAAACTCGAATGCACATAATGATCCCCTGAGGTCTTTTTAAAATCACTTTCTGGGCCTCACCTTCCCCAGAAAATCTAATTCAGTAAGTCTGAGATTGGTCCATGAAACTGATTTTTTCCAAATGCCCCAGATCATTTTAAAACTTCTGATCCATGACCATGCCTTGCCAAATATTAGGTTAGGTGGATCTCACAGACTTGCCTGATCACTTCCTTCTTTCACTGAGATGGCTACATTCTCTCAGTTGACCTGTTTTTTAGTGGTATTGGTATTATTACTTTGTCTCAAGGCAGATTCATCAGAGAATAAATAACAGCACTCATACTTTTTCTAGAAATAGAAAACAGCTTAATTTTATTTTAATCATATTAGAGGTTAAAAAGAAATAAAATGTATCATAAATGTGCCATATTATTTACTAATAACCAACATACTGAGGCATTAAGGCGAAAGAAATGGATATTAATTTTCCTCCTCAACTATGCTTCTCAAGAAAACAAAACTTTAAGTTGTATTCTCAAAAACTCAAATTACAGTCTATTTTCATATTTAGTTACACACATTCATTCAACAGCTATTAGGTATCGCATACTATGATTCATGCCAGGTACAAAGATTTAGATAAAACATATCTACCTTCAAGTTACTTCAGTTAGTTGACTCAAGATTCCAGGTCTGCCCTAGTATTCAGGTACTCTGAGATCTGGTAAGCTAAGTGGATGGTGACTAATGATATTTTTATAGAACGAATATACATTTAATAAATGAATCTATATTTGCCTATATATTTTTGAGTTTTCAGCTTTAATAAACTATTTTTAGGTTTTTATTCTCAGAGAAATACTAATGTTTTAGGATTGTTCTTTTCTTTACAGCTCTTCCACATTATTGACCATTTTAGTTCTCATCAGCTGTGTTCGGGAAAACTGCCTTAAAGGCACTAAAGTGCCCTTTTCTCCAACTAAGCAATAAAGGCAGATCTTGATTTCACCAGGCAATTACGTTAGGTTACTTGCCTTTCACTAAGGCAGTGTAGGCCTGATCTTTGTGTTTTGAATTAGAAATCAGTATTTAAAGAAGAGCTATTAACTTCCAAGGAATAGGAAATTCCATGGATAATAGACTGTTGCAACCATTATAATCTCACATTTGTCCACAATTAAATTCATATATCTTGATATTTTATATATTCACTGTTATTTATAGGTAGACAGATATAAAGGGACAGAATGACACAGTATAATAGAAGCTATTTTAATATTGCCAGCATATATTTTTCACAGTGGTTCAATAATGAGTTTGAGTTATTTGTGGAGAGTTTTTCTCACCTTCATAGGTGTACTTTGTAGCAAATTTTCATGAAGTTATTAATTACAGCTTTGAATTATAATTAATCAAAACTTTTAAAAACATATATATGTATATGCTTAAACACATACAAATGTATTATATATACTCATACATATGTATATGTGTGTATGTGTGTGTATTTGTAAACTCTTATAATTTATCCATATAAGATTGTTTTCTTTATTCATTAACCACTCATCACAGTCTCCTTATTTACTCTGGGTAAGGAAATGTACAAGAAAAATGATGGCAATAAGAAATATCACTTACTTGATTAGAGTCATTCAATTCTTTTCCAGGAATGCATTTCAAATACCTAAACCAATCAAACAACATTTCTAATCTGTGTGTTTCAAAAAGGCTTTATGAGTTTTCTAATTTACTATCCATTAACAACAGAGTTTCTATAGCAACTGTGTAAGAACATAGCACTTGTGTTACAGCACTTGAAACAAGAGAAATGCTCCATAGGCACTCAAATACATTTTAAAAAAATAGATAATAACCTGTCTTTCAGTGAGTAGCATACCATATTATACACACAAACAGAACTTCATGCTGTCTTTCCTGGAGAATGAATATATGTACATTTCTATCTATACCTATATCTATATACAAATCCATTTTCAAAGAAGTTAGCTAGAGAATTTGTACCTTATGGCAAACTGTATATATTACTAAATAAGTGACTGCTGTTCTTCATCACAAGTATCCCCACTGTTATTTATTTTTATTTAGAAGGCAAGATTCTATTATTCATTTATTTGTTTTCTTATTGGAGTATAATTGCTTTACAATGTTGTATTAGTTTCTGCTATACAATGAAGTGATTTTGCTTTTCTAAGATAATATATTTAAAGACATTTTAGATTTACAAAAGATTCAGGGGAAGATAAGAAATTCAAGAGAATTTCCATATACCCCTTGACCTGACACATGAACAGCTTTCTCCATTACTAACATCACTCACAAGAATGGCACTATTTTTTTAAACCAAGGATGAACCTACACTGACATACCATAATCAACCAAAGTGCATAATTTACATTACAATTCACTCTTGCTGCTGTACATTCTATGGGGTTGGGCAAAGGTATAGTGACATATATCCATCATTATAATATCATATAGAGTATTTTCATTGCTCTAAAAATTCTGTGTTCTATTTATTCATCCTGCTGCCCACTACCACCAAGTCCTGGCAACCAGATTTTTTTTACTGTCTCTAAGGTTTTGCCTTTTCCAGAATGTCATACAGTTGGAATCATGCAATACGTAGCCTTTCCACATTGGCCTCTTTCACTTAGTAACATGAATTTAGGTTTCCTTCATGTTTTTTCATGGCTTGATAGCTCACTTTTTTTTATGCTGAATAATATTCTATTTCCTGGATATACCAAAGTTTATTTATCCATTGACCTAGTGAAGGACATGCTGGTTGCTTCCAAGCTTTGGAGATTATGAATAAAGCTGTTATGAACACCTATGTTCAGGTTTTTGTGTGAACATGTTTTCAACTCCTTTGGGTAAATACCAAGGAGTGTGATTGTTGGGTCCTATGGTAAAATTATGTTTAGTTTTATAAGAAACTGCCAAACCATCTTCCAGAACATCTGTATCATTTTGCATTCCCATTAGTAATAAACAAGACAATTCCTGTTGCTTCACATTCTTACCACCATTTTGTGTTCTGGATTTTGGCCTTTCTAATTAGCAGTATTTCATTGTTGTTTTAATTTGCATTTTCCTAGTAACATATGACATGGAAGATTTTTTCATATGCTTATTTGCATTTGTATATTTTCTTTGGTGAGGTGTATATTAAAGTCTTTTCTTACTGTTCAGTTTTACGATTTCTTTGTACATTGTAGATAACAGTCTTTTATCAGACATCTTTTGGAAATATTTTCTCCCAGTCTATGGCTTGTCTTCTCATTGTCTTGAAAACATTGTCTTTTGCAGAAAAAAAAAGTTTTTAATTTTAATAAAGTCCAGGTTATCAATTATTTCTTTTATGGACTGTGCCTTTGGTGTTGTATCTAAAAAGTCATCGCCATATCCAAGGTCATCTAGGTTTTCTCCTATGTTATCTTCTAGGTATTTTATAGTTTTGATTTTTAAGTTTAGTCCATGAAACATTTTAAGTTGATTTTTGGTGCAATTCCTTTTTACTGTACTTTACAAAAGTATTGGTCTGCAACACATTGAAAATGTATAAAAACAACAATAAAAAATTCTTCCTTTCACACTAGATAGTTTGGAAGCACTGCTATAGGCCACCACTTGGCATTAATACTTTTTTTTCCCCCTCTTTCTATTCAAGGCCCTTTTATTTCAGTAATCTGGGAGATTTCATAAATTTACCCATTCATTGTAATCACTGTCAGTGTTGCCTCCTTGCCTGTTTCGTGTCCTTTGATGCCTTTACTTGATCAATTTCATCATGCCATCACCATACATGCTTATAACCCCTAGTAGAAGAATGAAGATCTGTTTGTTTTGATGACCTAAATAAATAAAGTTGTATTATGCCCAAATATCTCTCACAGATATTTAGTCTGTCAACCATTCTTACAATTCCTTCTGTGGCCTCCTTTTCCAGGACTCAGACTGGTATGCATGAAGGCGGATGAGCTATTTACGCAAGTGCTTTCCTCATGCTACACATGCAGTTTTGGCTTCCAAACTACTCTCTCTTTCCTAGTTTATCTTCACTGTCTTCCACTCTCCCTGATCAACTCAGTGATCATAAATATAGTAGTGAATACCTTTTTAAAAACTAAATTTCGGGCTTCCCTGGTGGCGCAGTGGTTGGGGGTCCGCCTGCCGATGCGGGCGACGCAGGTTCGTGCCCCGGTCCGGGAGGATCCCGCGTGCCGCGGGAGCGGCTGCGCCCGTGGGCCGTGGCCGCTGGGCCTGCGTGTCTGGAGCCTGTGCTCCGCGGCGGGGGAGGCCGCAGCAGTGAGAGGCCCACGTACCGCAAAAAAACAAACAAAAAAAACTACATTTCATCTATTTTAAGTATTTTATGTCTGGTTGGAGTTTAATGTCATTGTGTATTGAATACTAGCTTTGAAAACTGAAAGATGTATTTCTCAGAAATCTATGCCTATTGAAAAATATATGAGGCATCTCAAAGCTTCAACTTACACTAAAATGAAATATAATTTAAGTGTAAGGGCAACTTAATTAAAACTTTCATCTTATTTTAAATATTTGACATTGTTATAAACCAAAACAAAAACATCAACTATGATTGTGTCCTGAAGATCTCACACATCTACTGACTTTTCCAAGTTTTATAGGTTAGACTCAAAACTCTAAGGAACTAGATGATTCTAAACACTCACTAATGAGGTAAAGGGGAAAAGAAGTCTACCAGTTTGTCAGCATTTCAAGATTGTGAAACAGAGAGAGCCATATGACTATGTACTATGTCAGATTTTAATTATAAAATACCCCTTCAATATTTTAATTTGCACTTTGCAGTAACTATTTCACAGAATGTTAAAACTTGGGAGTAAAATATAGAAAATATTGTCAAAGTATACCTATGACAATAGATTAACTTTTTAAGCAAAGGGATGGGCTACCCAGGACTCTAGGATAAAGAATTAGAAACCATCAAACTGCTAGAATCGTTAGCACTGCCAGCTATCACTTCAATATATACAATGTCTTAATGACTACCTGTACTATTGAACCTCTCAGCCACATTCATACAGAGAGATCAAGTATTTTTCCATGGTACCTTAAAAATAAACAATGTATATAACTGATAGTATTATTAGGAGTTGCTTTGTGAGCCAACAAAAATTATTATTCAGAATTTCAATGAATTTTCCTGAGGAGTATTTAAACAGTATCTATTTTGGAAGTAGTTTCTCTTCTTTTACTGAAGTGTTGCTATCTAAGTCTTGATGAGTAGTACTATTAGATTTCTCCACCTGGACATCTTCTCTCTTTTCAATTGAACTACTTATCTTTAGGGTCATGGAAATGTTCCATGTGCCAATAGCAAGTGCCATTTCTAAAAATTTGATCCTGTGTTACTCTGAGAAAAATTTTTGCTTTCTGATTGAGTCACATAAAACATTTTCATTCTTTTTACAGACTAATAAAATGAACTAAATTGAGCCACCTAAATCAACTTTGCAGTAACAAAAACTATCAATTTTTGATCATATATAACTCATAGTGGGAGGAAGGTCAAATCTCTTGTTAGGCAATAGTACTGAATCTCAGTACGCACCTCATAAATTCTCATCCAGCACTGTGTTTGGATTGTACTCAGAATATTGAAAATATTTATACCTAGGCTGGTAAATTTCCTCTTATGTTATTTACATTTACTCAATTGGTAATTTTAAATTCTTTTTCAAACTTTCAGAAACATTTGTTTTTTCTGAACAATAGTCAAAAGTATTTTCCTCGGGTATATTTTTTTCCTATTCTTTCTTGCATGGCTTCAACATTTTAAAGTAACTGAGCTGTTAAAATGATGGGGCTTTTCACAAAATACACCTAATGTGAAGACCATCCTATATAAAAATCAAGTTCTATCTCCACTCCTGATCTTTGATTTTTTCCATTGAGATTTCTTTGTTGCAATTCACCTCTGAAATAACATATTTATATATCTATGTAGTTTTCAGTGAATTTCACATTTTAGTTATGGAAGTTTTCACAAAGAAGTATAAACATATTTAATCATGAGAATTGTGTGACACTACAGTCATGTCAGTCTTCACTCCTTTGTGCATTTCTCTCACATCTCTCATTTAATTTTTTTCTCACTAAAAACTTTTCAATAATCTTCTCACCACTTAATTATAAATCTTTGCTTCTCAATTTATGAATCAAATTCAGATGATTCTATAACCTTAACTGAAACATTAGATAGTAAGTTTTATATAGTAGATTAGCAGGTAAATTCTTTACCTGAATGTGACAGTACTTAAACTCAGGACAGAGATATGGCAAATCTCTGACACATAAAAACTTCCAGTAAAAAGAAATAAAGTTAAACTTTTAATCACTTTCATAAAGGTGAAGACATTTTGATCGGAAGGATTTTTAAAGGCTCAAATCTGACCTAACTTGCCCTCATATTGAGCCATATTTGTATAAACATTTTAGGGTAACAGATGCAATGAGTAACACATACTAAACAAATGCAAACACAAAATAATGAATACCTTTATTCTAAATGACTATTTTTCGGTTATACTTGTGGTTGTAAGTATATTTTTTTATTATTTTTTCAGCCAGATGTCTACTGACTACAACTATAAAACTCTATAAGAATTTTTAAAATATTTCTCTAGTTAGAGTTTGCAGTTTTGAAAAACAACAAAGTAAGTTTGTCTGCAAAAATAAACTTGCAGGCCAAAGAAAGCTTTGTTAAAAAAGTGATGATGATACAAGTAGTTGGATGGATAACCCCATTCATCACCATGACACATGGGTAAGATAATCCTTCTGAAAGGTTTTAACCCTTTATCAACCAATGGGTTTCAAGTAGAATAAACAGAAAAACATGTTTTGGGTTTTTTTTAACTAAATTTTCTTTATGCATAGTGGAACACACATACCAGTTTTAGGATTCTGTTGGCAGTCCCATATTTATTCCTAAATTAAATTATTTAGAAAATATTTTCTTTTGAAAAAATAGTTTATAAATTTCAATCTTGAAACTAAAAAACTTTTTAGATATTTTATATATAACTTGTTTTTCCTTTATAATAATATTCTCTAATTGTGTCTTATTGTTTCATGAGATTGATATTTTCTTGTCCGTTGATTATTTCAGCCCTTAGCCACTTCCACCTTTATCAGTTCTATTTGACCCGGAAATCAATAAAAAAATTAGTATTACAACCCCCATTCTAGCAGTTAAACTTAAAATAGTTTTTATTCTCATCACAGCAGCTATCTAGCCAAACTGGTAATTTTTTCTCCAAATATTCAATATGCTCTCCACCTAAGCTTATAATACTTCTACTGACTGAAGCACAGTATTTGAAATAGTAATTTCCTCTCTGCTCTAAATAGCTATATATTTAAATCACATGTTTCACACTAGTAGCAATGGTAGATTTAAAACTGTGGAATGCTATTTTTTTCTGTCCTGCCCAGTTTTAAAGATATCATTTGCTTTTAGTATTTTAAAATCTGAATATTTAATATAGAATTGAGATTTTTCTGGTTCTCTTAAAAATCGGGATATCTGCTATCTCTAGGTCAACTGTCATGCAGAATCCTCTCAAACTGAGTGGCTATTTCCCTATTAGGACATATGCATGTACTTCACCTACTCAAGGATGCTGCTTTCACTTGAGCTGTGCATTGACTCCCATGGGCATTTGAGTTTATAATCTTTAATCTGAAAACTATCTCTAATCTCCTGTTGTTCTTTGACAACTTCCTGACAATGTCTTGAGCCTGGCAATCATTTCTGTTCCTGTCCTCCTAGCTCTATTATTACTTAAAAGGCTAACTTGAAATTTAGCATAAACATGATATGGTTTAGCTAGATCACCAAACTTCCAAGTGGATTATAAATCCATTAAGCAGTTGGACCATATTTTGTATCAACCTATATGCCTTGCTTTTAAGTATAATATCATAATCACATAATTATTTTTTAAGAGAGTATTCTATTCCACTATGGCTTGGTATCTAAGGAAATGCTTCTATTTTTCTAAGTAGAAATTCATTTAAAATGAATTTGTATTACACAGGTCTGGACACTTCAGGTTTATGTCTTTCTCCCCAACATGTTATGACACTGTCTCAGAAATCTCATGAGAAAATACTTGGTTTAATTTAGGCAATCTTGTTCAAATCATAGTTTTGGTTCCAATCACCTGAGTTAAATGTTAGCAAATAATTTGCAGGATGGGGATCCAGGGGGGAAAACGTAGAAAATTGCCACAGGTATCATTTTTCATAACAAGAATTTTCCTCTGCCTCACTCATGATTCATATGTACTATGGAAATACAACTAAAAATTCAAAGGGTACATAAAACTCCACGAAAATTGTAGTTTCATTATGTAGTAAATTGAATATGTAAGAGATATAATATCAGGAATTAAAAATTAAACCATGAAGACTGTAGAAGTCAAAGGCCTTAGAGTTTAAATTGTGACTTCAGATTCTTCAAATGTAGTTTAGGTACTTTCTAAACTATAAAGAATAGATTACATGTAGGCAAATTAGTTTATTTGATTGACAGAATAAAACAAACTTTAGGATATTTTAGTTACCCCAAAACTACTTCTTCAGAATTGCTTAATTAACAATTCTTAGTTAACAATTTGGCTTTTACACTCTCACACTAATGTGTAGCTTTATATCTGTCTACCATCCTTTCCATTATATACATAGGAGTTAAAAAATCCTCATGGAATCAACAGAAATAATTTTGAAGGTTCTACCATATTAGGGCAACAGAGATGAATTTATTAGGCTGTTTATCTCCAATCAGTCCTGCCAGTATAACATTTCAACTCCAATTTGTGTTGTGTTGTCATGACACTAATTTAGTTTTGGAAATAAAGTAGAGCTTTAATAGATATTTCTTGAATTAAACAGTAATCATATTGTTCATTAATCATGCAAACTATTGGTAAATATTTGATTGGTAACATCAAAAACTTTTTCAAAACATTTTCTCTCTATCATTCCTCTGGTAATATATTATATTTCAAGTTATTTTAATTTTTTATGTATTTTGCTGAAGTGGATTGTCTCTATAGTATCTTAGAAATATTGAACTTCAAAATAAAATACAATAAATTTTCAAACACATAGCATACAATTTTCATATTAAAAAAAAAAAAAAAAACACACCATGAACCAGAAAATAAGAGAGAAATCCAAGTGAGAGAACACATTTGTGTTAGCTCTGTAGCGACTCACTGGGGATAACTCTCCCCAAACTTGATCAAGCAGGTAAGTGCTTCCTCTTTGGGGAAGAGGAATATAGCCTTTACTGTGGAAAGCAGAAGTGCTGAAACTCCAAGTGATGGATGACAAAGACTCTTCTTGACCAAACTCTAGTCAGGCTCTTCTCAGCCCTCTACTAGACTAGGACTCAAACTTTACTTTCTATAAACCATTGCAGGAAATCAGCACAAATGACTTTATCCATACCATCACCCACCCCTTCACACATACATACACACACACACACACACACACACACACAAAGACACGTGAAAAACACTAGCATAGTTGCATACTTTCTAACAGCTTAAGATCGCATTCCTAAGATGACCCCAGTGCCCTTTAAAATGCCTGCCTGAGAAAGCTTAAGGCTGCCAAAAGAATTTACTGTTTGCTTCAGCCAACACCTGAACACAGGGCCTCTGTCTCCTAGTCTCTGTGAGAAGGTAGGAGCCTAAGCTGCAGAAGCACCAGTTAGCAAACCCAGGTGTCCTAGTCCATCTTTTTGTAAATTTCTACTTCCCAGACTCTGCTCAAGCCCCTACAGTTCTCCCTCATCCTTCCCTTAAAATGCTATCATCTCTGCAAAAATGGAATTTTATGGGGGACGCTCTTACCAATCGCAATAATTTATCACTGGATAAAAATTGTCCTTGCCGCTTTAACTAGTGTCCAGCTTTGTTTGTCTTTGACATGGTCCATGTAAGAAAGGAAGATTAAAGGCACAGTGTTTACCACTCAGAAAAAGCTGAGGAGTTGCCTACCCTTGACTGAGTGCTTGAATAAAAATAAAACAAAACTATAAGAAATTAGTAACCCAAGTCTACAACCTGAATTAACTGTAAGAAAATAGTACCCCAAAGTTCATAAATCATGTTATATCTTTTTTATTACTTACAATTTATTAAACAAGAGGGAAATTAACTCTGCATGAGATGAGTACAAAATTTAAAACTTCAAAAAACAGGGAAAAAACATGAATAAGAATGAAAATAAGGACCCAATGAATGAAAAATATTAAAACAATTTGAAAGAAGCTATGAGTACCTTTGAAAATTAAAGAGAAAATGTTAAAATGGAAACTAAAGAAATATAGGACTATATGTAAAACAAGAGATAATTGGGAAAAGAGTCAAGCAATGTTCCTAAAATTGAAAACAGTGTCCATATCATTATGATGTTGTCTTGTATTATTTCCTCATTTTTCTTTAAATAGAAATCCTATTTTATTTTTTCAAATATTCACTATCCTTTTACCTAGTTAAATGCCTCAGAGGATGCTTATTTAAGCCCAACTTCCAAGGATAGGTCTGACTGGGTACAAGAAAAATCCCATGACAAAGCTAATGACTTAGTTCTGTAATGGGAATGTACTGTAATTTGCCTCAATGAGATATTATTTTTAAAAAAATTTCATGCCCCTAATAAGAAAAAAATATTTATCTTCTTCAACTGAGTTAATGTTGTATATGGATATTCTATCTATAACATATTATATTTATATAATAATACAATGTAAATATATTATGTATTAGTATACATTATGTATAATTATATATGCGATATCAGTAGAATTATAAAGATGCATAGGAAATGGCAAAGCAAAGAAATGAAAAGGAATTTGATACTGAAAACATGAACTGAACTGCATAATAAACCTATCCTGGAGGCTATACCACTTCTATACTTTTTATTACGCAAGGTATTTTATTCTGGTTTTCTGTTATCCACAAGCTACATCATCTTAACTGATACACATTGAAATATAAAACTACCTAACACCATATACAAAAATAAACTCAAAATGGATTAAAGACCTAAATGTAAGACCGGACACTATAAAACTCTTAGAGGAAAACATAGGAAAAACACAGTTTGACATAAATCACAGCAAGAGCTTTTATGACCCACTTCCTAGAGGAATGAAAATAAAAACAAAAATAAGTGAATGGGAGCTAATTAAACTTAAAAGGTTTTGCACAGCCAAGGAAACCATAAATAAGACAAAAAGACAACCCACAGAATGGGAGAAAATATTTGCAAACAAAGCAACAGACAAAGGATTGATCTCCAAAATATACTAATGCAGCTCATGCAGCTCAATATCAAAAAACAAACAACTCAGTCAAAAAATGGGCAGAAGACCTAAATAGAAATTTCAGCAAAGAAGACATACAGATGACCAAGAGGCACATGAAAAGATGCTCAACATCACTAATCATTAGAGAAATGCAAATCAAAACTACAATGAGGTATCACCTCACACCAGTCAGAGTGGCCATCAGAAAATCTACAAACAATAAATTGTAGAGAGGGTATGGAGAAAAGGGCACCCTCTTACACTGTTGGTAGGAATGTAAACTGATACTGCCATTGTGGAGAACAGTATGGAGGTTCCTTAAAAAACTAAAAATAGAACTACCATATGACCCAGCAATCCCACTACTGGGCATATACCCTGAGAAAACCATAATTCAAAAAGACACAATGTTCATTGCAGCACTATTTACAAGAGCCAGGACACTGAAACAACATAAATGTCCATTGACAGATGAATGGATAAAGTAGATGTGGTACATATATATAATGGAATATTACTCAGCCATGAAAAGAAATGAAATTGGGTCATATGTAGAGACCTGGATGGACCTAGAGTCTGTCATACAGAGTGAAGTTAAGTCAGAAAGAGAAAAACAAATATATTAATGCATATATGTGGAATCTAGAAAAATGGTACGGACGAACCTATTTGCAGGGCAGGAATAGAAAGGCAGATGTAGAGAACAGACGTGTGAACACGGCAGGGAAGGGGAGGGTGGGATGAACTGGGAGATTAGGTTTGACGTAAATACACTACCAGGTGTAAAATAGCTAGTGGGAACCTGCTTATGTATAGCACAGGGAGCTCAGTTCGGTGCTCTGTGATGACCTAGATGGGGGGGGAGGGAGGTCCAAGAGGGAGGGGATATATATATATATATATACATATAGCTGATTCACTTCACTGTACAGCAGAAACTAACACAACATTGTAAAGCAATTATACTCCAATAAAATAAATAAATAAAACTCAGTGGATAGGTGAATAAAAGTAAGTTATACAAACCTAGAGAGAGCATAAAGATGATGAGAAAACTATATAAAGGGATTTTCATCACAAGTTAAAATACAGGCACTGGCGATTTAAAAATTTTTAAGTTTTTAACAGGAGACAAAACAGTGAGATATATAATATGTATACTATGTAAAAATATTTTACTATATACATATTATCATTATGTACTATCCCCTTCCTATATTTATACTTATATAATCTCTTTCATATATAATGTTCATGAATATATACATATATATGAATATATACATGTAGGTATACACACATGTACATACATGTACACACAACTTATGCCATATATTATAAACGCCAACTTATGCCATATATTATAAACGCCAAACACATTCACAATAAAAATAAGAAAAAAATCGAGAAAGACACAAAATGAGGTTGCAAATTTTCACCGGTAAGTATGCCATCAATTTGTTTCTTCTTTGCAAAATGTTCTCAAAATCAAAGCAAGAATTATACTTTGCTCTCCTTAATTAATTTATGCTTCTCTAATCAATGCACCATAACACCACAATAGTACGTCACTTATTTTATCATTTAAAATAAAGTTTTGTTTGAGAGTGTAATATATTCCAACTGACTAGAAATCTATTTCATTTATCTAAACTGCTATATATTATTCCATTATATTAATTTATACATACCTATTATTGGTGAATTAAATCTGTATTTTCTAACATAAATAGATATGGAAATACTTAATGTTAATTGAGGAAAGTTGCATAGGTTCAGTATAAAATAATTTATACAAAATAAATATATTTTTATATAATGTTTTTAGCTATAGGTATACATCTGATATTAACACATTGGTGGTGATATTACATATTACATTAATAAATATGACCATGTTAAGGGATAATGAAAAGAATGGAACTCAGAAGGAAAGCACAGGTATTTGTAAGGTATTTGTAATTCATATTTTATGTATGAATATGTGCATAAAACAAAAAATGAAAATATTAACATTTAAATACTCTGGGTGGTGGAAATGTGTATTCACATCATTTTCTGTTCTTTTCTTCATCATAAACATTGTCAAAACAAAAATAAATAAACAAAAGTTACATTTCTGTTATACTGCAAAAGTAAATTCTGAGGCCTCTATTGGCATCACTGTGTACTAGATAGCAAGGCTGCATGGTCCATAGTATACAGATAACTAGCTGTGGAGAGAAGTTAGGTAGATGACCTCAAATAAGTAATCCAACATTTTCAATCTCTGACTCCTTATTAATAAAAGCGAGACAATAACAGTGCTTGCCTTGTACAGTTATTTTGAAATTTAAATGAGACAATATATGTATAATACTTTATATACAATATATATATAAAGTTCCTGAAGTATAGAAGGGAATATACAAATGTTAGTTCCTCTCCCATCAATAAATATCCAGTTTCTTTTATAACTCATTCCAGAAAATAGGAACAGCTTCAGTTTTTCATCCTTAATAATCTACTTAATCAATCATTCTAAAGATATTCTAGTATATCCTGATATTTTGGGGAAGCACTATAACACTTCAGAATTTTCAAAAATCCAGATTAATCAGAATTCAACAGTAACAATATTTAAAATATTGTTTTATTTTATATGACGAGCTTGCATGTTTTAGGTGTACTAATGTTTTTCATTTTGTTGATGTTTGAATACCACAGCTCTTGATCTGCACATATTCATTCTGGAGATTTTACCTTTATTTAAATTATATTTAAATTGTTCATATTTCTTTTTGTACTGGAAGTTGCACACCTCCTCTTAAAACTAAAAATTTTTAAAAATAAACAAGGTTTTAAAAAATGGGTAGGTTTGTTATGGCAACAAGTTTTCTCTATGAAATGTTGGAGTTAGGGCATTACTGAATGCCAATAATATTTACTAAGGTAAACTGGCTTTGAAAATACCTTTACCTTTGAGAATTTGTTCTTTTTCAATCTGGGTCCTTTGACTGATATTTAATAATATGTTGCCACGGTGGGAGATAAGAGGTAGAATGTATGTAAGATGTGGGATTCAATATTGCATATTACAGTACTTTCATTCTTATAGATCAATTTTTATTTATGGTTTAATATATAACTGTCACATCATATATCTTTCAAAAGAGGCAATATTTTGACAAGGCAGGAAACTGCACACCAAAACATATTTTACCTACATAAACACTTAAATATACACACTCTCTCTCTTCTGAATTTGAAAATTGATCACTTAGAGGATACATAATTTTAAATATCTCTATTAGATGCCATCTAATAAATAGAAACTTAAATATTGAATATACCTTGTATATGTGAAATTTTGGATTGTAAATCCACTTCCTAATGTTGTAAAACTCACAGTAGCCTGTATCCCATGGCTTTCTAATAATTGTAATCTGCTTTACCCCCTGTGTTAGCGATATAATTATGTTAACAGCTTTCCTACAAGGGCACCATACTTTGCTATTATGAAGCTAATTTCATTTAATTAGCATCATGTAGTAAATTAGCAGTATAAGGACTGCTGGGTACAAGGGGATCTCCATTTTCTCACCATTTACTTAATCCTCAGTCAATGTTACGATTACTTCTCATTGAATTTCCACAGCAAAATCACCATCACCCTCCTCAGATGTTGTGATTCAGCATTTGTAGGGATTTGGAACAAACAGTTTTTTCTGGATGCCCAGAAGTTAAGATTATTGAAACCCTGTCCTGCTCCTTGTTGGAAAGACACAGGAATGCAAAGAGACAATGCCCATGTGAATGCATTCTTTTTCTTTTAAAGCAACTTTTTTTTTTAAATGACTTGATAAAAAGAGTAGTATTAGCTACAGAATAAATGGAAAGGCAAAATGATTCCTTTAAAAGGAAGTTCCCAGATTTTATTAGCATTTTAGTGAGAAGACTTTTTTTATGCCTAGTGCTTGGAGGAAACATAAAATTAAACTACATTATTATTTATCCCATTATTGGGCTTATAGTGTGCTGTGAAGCTGACTAACAACTTTTGTGTTGGTGTGTGAGTATATGCTTGGTAACTCATTGTGTTTCAACCTCATTAAGAATTATTTTCAGAGCAGCAAAAACTACTAGCTTTAGGCAGAAATTACCAAAATCATACAGCATCAGAAACAAATTTATTTTATTTATTTGCCTAATATAGAAGAGATATAATACATATTTAAAATGTCATCTCATCTTGGCACTTCAACATAAGATATTCAATAGCTGTATAAGAAAAACTCTGTAAATAACTTCCAATTTGTGGTTCTATGATCAGAGTCTGTAACTAATAATTCAGTCTCCTGACATAACCATTGAAGAAAATCTCCACAAAACATCATAAAAAGTAATCTAAAATCTTCTGTTGTCTACTTTCCTTTTGGTTCCACATGTGCCCTACCAAATAATCATAAACACTAAATATTATACAAATATAGAAAACAATTCATATATGTTGAAAGTAAAAACTAAAATCAAAATTTTTACTGGTCATCAGACAAATGAGAATGATGGGGATGTACTTTAGATTACTTGTTTGAGTGTTCCCTCACCCAATGAGAACACAAAATACTTTTGGATCTAGATTATGTGAGGAGTGGATCTCTTAGTTATGAACTTCTACTGGATGCCATACTGATCCTTGAGAAAGATTATCTAGCACCAGAAGCATTTCTGAAGGCCCAAAGGGGGCTTCTGTCATCATTAGAAGCAGGCTCCTATAGTGCAGTATCTGTCTCTCAGAGAGGTGGGGCTTTTGTGACCCTCAGCCTAATTGGCTGGCCTGGCTCTTTACCTTAGTTGCTCTCAGACCCTCATATCTCACAGAGATACAACCCAACAGTAACCTGCCTTATGCCTGTTTAAGGCCCTCTGGCCTCATTCCCTGGAGAGTCTTTGTACCCAGGGGTCCCAGAGAAGACAAGACGCCTGCTATGAATTCATGCAAGTGCAGTGGCTTACTAGGCTGAGAAGGGAAGACTGCCAGTTCACACCCACTTGCTGGCTTGCCTTGCACCCTGTGGATTATACTAAGGTCTGTCACTGCTGTCTTGAAACCTGGTGTCTCTGGTAATTGCTCTGAGAGAACAAACAGCACAACTGATATGTGTATGGGAATTGATCGCTGTGAGGCAAATGTTGATCAATGAAGTATGGAAGGCATAGAGTAAATTCTTCTCCCATCATTTTCCTATAGAGATTCTTTTGAGACATATTTGTCCACAGGTTCTCTATGAAGATACACCTTCCTAGCTTCACTTTCCCTTTCCTCTCAATCTTGCTTTCTTCGTAATTTATACCCCATAATGCATGTAAGGCATTAGGCTCAATTTTCCAGGCAAATAAATCAGTTATTTTACCCATTTGAAGAGAATGTGTAGGTCTCTGGCCAGCTAGTTAAAAATCAGAATCAACACATTAAGCTTGTGTGCCCTTTACTCATTGGGAAAACTCCAAATCCCTTTAGTCAGATCCTAGCTACTCTTATATTACATACATCTTAGATATGCTACATTATTTTGTTTTAATGCACATTATATTGGGAAGCAGCAAACCTGAAAAGATGATGAGCAATTCCTACATTGTTGCCTTTATGAGAGGAAGGTGACAGTGAGATAGCAAGAATAAGAACTAATAAAAAAGAATAAACATGACTAACATCATGCCAACAGCCCTAAACACTTTAATAAGTCTTGGAGCTGTTACTGCTATGAAACATAATACAAAAATTGATTCTGTAATAATGGCCTGGATGCTAAAACAAAACTCAAATTATGCTTACTATATTCTACATAAAGAGGGAAGGCAAGTTCCTTGGAGAATTCTCAGCTAAACAATTAAAATTAAAATATCTTGATGCTTACATTAGAGCCAGGCATTCTGACAAATATGGCCATATAGAATGATTTATTCTCTAAGGTTCTAGATCATACTTAATTTTGTCTTTTTCAAGCAGCTAAACATTTCCAAGGCAATCTGAAAATATGTAGATGCATAATCATAGTAGCTAGGAAAGATCACATAGTGACAATCCACAACTGTTTTTTTCAGCTCTGGCTGTTTGAATCAGATTAATATTCTAAACACAAATCACAAAAAGAGAAAATCTGAATAGACCCATAACTAAGAAGAATAAATTAGTAAAAAAAAATCTGACAAAGAAAACCCCTGGACCTATTGGCTTCACTGGTGAATTCTACCAAGCATTTACAGAAGAATTAACACCAATCCTTCTCAAACTTTTCCACAAAATTGAACAGGAGGGAATATTCTCTGAATCATTCCATGAGGACAGCATCACCCTGAAACCAAACTCAGACAAATTAAAACTACAGACCAATATCTTTTATAAACATTAATGCAAAAATCCTCAACAAAATACTAGCAAACTGAATTCAACAGCATATTAAAAGAATCATATACCACAGTCAAGTGGGATTATTCTCCTGGAATGCAAATATCCTTCAACACATGAAAATCAATCAATGTAATACACCATATTAACAGAATGAAGGATTAAAAACCACATGATTATTTCAATTGATGCAGAAAAAGCATTTGACAAAGTTCAACACCCTTTCATGATAAAAACACTCAACAAACTAGAAATAGAAGAAATCGACTTTAACGTAATGTGACATACATGAAAAGCCCACAGCAAAAATCATACTCAATTGTGAAAGACTGAAAGCTTTTCAACTAAGATCAGGAACAAGGCAAGGATACCCATTTTTACCATTTCCATTCAACATGGAAATGGAAGTCCAAGCCAGAGGCATGTGAATCAGAAAGGAAGTAAAGTTTATCTCTGTTCATTGGTGACATGATCTAGACAACTCTACATGTATGTAAAAAACTCTAAAAGTTCTACCAAAAAACTGTTAAAACTAATAAACAAATTCAGAAAAGTAGCAGGATATCAAGCAGGATACAAAAATCAGTTGCATTTCTATACAAACAATGAACAATCTGAAAAGGAAATTAAGAGAACAATTCCACTTATAATAGCAACAAAAGAATAAATACTTAAGAATTAATTTATCTAAGAAGGTGAGAGATTTGTATACAATAAAAACTATAAAACATTTCTGAAAGAAATTAAAGAAGACATAAATAAAAGGAAAGATATCCTATGTTCATGGATTGGAAGACTTAGTACAGATGGTCCCAACTCATGACAGTTTGACTTACAATTTTTCAACTTTATGATGGTGTGAAATTGATACTCATTCTGTAGAAACCTTACTTCGAATTTTGAATTTTGATATTTTCCTGGGCTAGCAATTTGCACTATGATACTCTCTCATGATGCTGGGCAGTGCCAGCAAGCTGAAGCTCCCAGTTAGCCATGTAATCATGAGGGTAAACAACTGGTACACATACAACCATTCTGTTTTTCATTATTTGGTACAGTATTAAATAAATGACATAAGATATTCAACAGTTTATTATAAAACAGGCTTTATGTTAGATGATTTTGCCCAACTGTAGGCTAATGTAATTCTTCTGAGCTAGGCTAAGCTATGATGTTTGGTAGGTTAGGTGTATTAAATGCATTTTCAACTCATGATATTTTCAATTTATGATGGGTTTATGGGGACGTAAACCCATTGTAAATCAAGGAAGATATGTATTGTTAAGATGTCAATGCTATCCAAATTGAATTAATTTAATCCCTATCAAAAACACAATGATGTTTTTTACATAAATATAAAAATCCACCCTAAAATTCATAGGGACTACCAAGGGACCCCAAAAAGCCAAAACAATTCTGAAAAAGGACAAAGCTGGAGGACTCACACTTCCTGATTTCAAAGCTTATACAATGCTACAATAATCAAAACTGTGTGGTACTGGCAATAAGACAGACATATAGAGCAAAGGAATAGAATAGAGTGTCTAGAAATAAACCCTTGCATATATGGTCAAATGATTTTCAACAAAAGTACCAGGACCATTCAATAGAGAAAAACATAGTCTTTTCAATAAATGGTGCTGAAAAAACAAGATACGCACATGTAAAAGACTAAAGTTAGACCCTCACCTAATACCATAAACAAAAATTGACAATGTATCAAAGACCTAAATGTAAGACCTAAAACTATTAAACTCTTAGAAGAAAACACAGGGCAAAAGCTTTGGATTTGACAGTGATTTCTTGGATATGACACCAAAGGCACAGGCAGCAAAAGAAAATGTAGACAAACTGAACTTCATAAAACAATTTTTAAAGTGTGCCTCAAAATACACTATCAAAAGAGTAAAAACGAAGCACACAGAATGGAAAAAAAATACTTGCATATCATATATCTGGTAAGAAATTAATATTTATACTACATTGAGAACTTCTAAAGCTTAACATCAAAAGGCAAACAACCCGCTTCAAAAATGGAAAAATGACTCAGACATTTCTCCAAAGAAGATATACAAATGGCCAGTAAGCACTTGAAAAGATGTTCAGCATCACTAATCATTAGGGAAATGCGAATTAAAACTACAGTGAAATATCACCTCACACTAATTGGGATGGTTACTGTAAAAAAAAAAAAAAAAACTGAAAAAAATGATGGCGAGAAAATGGAGAAAATTTAACCCTTGTGCACTGTTAGTGGGAATGTAAAATGGTACAGCTGCCACGGAAAACAGTTCCTCAAAATTTTTTAAACAGAATTATCATGCAATCCAGTAATTCCACTTCCGGGTATATGCTCAAAACAATTCAAAGCAGGGTCTCAAAGACATATTTATATGCCCATGTTCATAGCAGCATTATTCACAATAGCTAAAACATAAAAGCAACACAGGGCTTCTCTGGTGGTAAAGTGGTTGGGAGTACACCTACCGATGCAGGGGACACAGGTTCGTGCCCCAGTCCGGGAAGATCCCACATGCCGCGGAGCGGCTGGTCCCGTGAGCCATGGCCGCTGAGCCTGCGCATCCGGAGCCTGTGCTCCGCAACGGGAGAGGCCACAACAGTGAGAGGCCCGCGCACGGCAAAAAAAGCAACACAAGTGTCCATCAACCCATGAATGGATAAACAAAATGTGCCATATACATACAATAGAATATTATTCAGCCTAACAAAGAGAAGTTGTGATATACAGTACAACATGGATGGATCTTGAGGACATTCTGCAAAGTCAGAAAAAGACATATATGCTTTTTGTGTGTCTTTATATAATTTCACTTATATGAAGCATTTTATTCCCATAATGTTGTTTTATATTATCAAGAATATTCCAACTTCAACATTTTCTCAAAACCTTTTATACTTTTTTATACTGTTAGGTAATAATAAAGCATTGTCGTTTTCTTGCACTTAAGTTTTCTGCTTTTATTTGGGTAAATTTAGGTAAGATATTATTATCCTTGAAATTTTGTTTGATTTAACCCAATTCATTAGAAACAATACATGTTTTTAATTAGTTAATTTCCTTTATCACCATATCTTACTCTAATTTCCATCTCCCCACAGGAAATCCTATTAATGGATTTATATTATATATTTTAACTTGAACGTGTACTTAAAAATGTGCACTATTTTTTTCTGTGCATGATTTTTTTCCTTCTGGAAACTATCTACTTTCCCCTAAGTTATGGGAAAGAGAAATATTCTCTTTACACCAGTAAGAGACTGGTCAGGGTTTATGGCAAGTTAGTTATGTCATGGTGCCCTAGACTACTATCTTCTTTTTATAGCATATAAAGTATGCCATTTTTCCACTGATGGGCCACCTGGTACTTATTACTTTGGTCAATCCAACACGTTAGACTTAGTCGGCCATTCTTACCCAGGACATGTCAGTATATGCATAGTACTTGTGAAACTTAGTTTTCTTCTTCAAATATGAGTAGTGTGCTTACTCTAATTCAAGAAGTCAAAATAACTAAAGCAACAATTGTTGATACATTTAAATTTGAATTTTCCACCAATCTGTGTAAATGTTTGCCTCCTATTTGTCATGGTCAGTGTGCATAAAAGCTTGATGAAAAATAGTTCAATCATCACAATTAATATAATACTATTAATCCACTTTCATATTTGAGCCTATACTACACTGACTCCAAGAAAAATAATTATCTATAATATTTATGCCAGTAAAAAGAACAGCACATTACTACTGTATGCATGCTGACCTTCTACCTTAGAATAAAATAGGCTTATGATTTTTATCTATTTCAATTAGCTGGAACTTAAGAGAAACTGTTAACCAATTTGGATAAAATAGAAAAGTGACCTTCAAAGCTATTCTTGTACTTTAGATATAAATTCAAAATATTGTTGATAATCTATAAAACTCTGTTTTATGATGTAGATAATTTAGTGTCAAGGTGAAGTATGGAATGGAAATAACCAGCTGGACCATTCAGACATAATGCCTTGCTTAAAACTATCTTTATAAATTAACTTCTTTTCTGATTAAATAAGACTTTATAGTAAACACATATTATTATAATTTATATTTATTAATTTTAAAGATTCAGTAATATTTCATAAGGTAAATTACTTGCAAAGACACAATTTTTGTTAAGCTGCATTGATGTTACCAATCAAGTATTGAATTTGGTCTTATATGTAAACTGTTAAGTTCAAAGAATTACACAACCTTTATATTAAATAAGTAAAAAGTCACTACAAAACTGAATAAAGAATATTTCCTATTAGATATAAACTTAGAAGTAATAAAAATTATAGTAAATTTTTCTCTTGAATTGTAACTCAATCAAACAAATGTGGTTGGTAATACAGCTTATGAAATTATCTACATCAGTATGAATTTATCGAAATCACACAAATACATTATCAAAGGTAGAGTCTGCCATCCTCTAGAAAAATGATAAAAATCCCTAAAGGGCAGAAGAGTTTCAGAAACTTGACTTCGTAAGAAAACTTTGATTTAGTGTTTAACACATCCTTTCTATTATATTAGTGATCAGGGGGAAAGAATTCTAAAAATTTTCCACAAGGTATTAATCTTGGAAATAAAACTATTATATTCCTTTTCTTGTGGCTGAGAACTGAGCATTTTTAAAACAATATGTGATAACAAAAATATTGATTTGTTGATTTAGGGCTTGGTTATTTATACCAATAATCTGATACCACTAGAAACTCATCAATATCCTGTCAGTAGCAATAGGGTGTTTAATATCCAAGACCTAATATTTAGTCAGTTCCTATATTTCTTTTCCCTCCCCTATTATCCCTTCCCCTTCCTTCCTTTCTTCCTCTCTCCTGCCCTACTCTCCACTACTTTTTTTCTCTCTCCCTCTCTTCATCTGACACTCTTTACCTCCTATTTCTCTTAATTTAACCCTTGAGAGCCTAATCTCTAGTGCATGTATTGAACTTCTCATGGCTCAAATGTTAATCTTCTCTGTTAAGCCTTAAAATGGTACAAAAACACTTTTCCCTCTCTTTCAATAGATTTTTCTAACTCTGGCAAAATAAACATTGCATTTTGTTCAATTATTTAAATATGTATCTGTTCCTATCTCCTGACCAAGAGACACCCTGGAAGGCAGGTCTAATGTTCTGGTTATCACTGTATGCTTAGCTTTAGTACGATTTGTGAAACACAGAAGATTTGTGATGAGTGCTTGCTTAGTAGATGGATACTTATATTTTTAGGCCATTTTCCCCAATGGTTCAAATAAACTAATCTTATTCTCTGTGGAAAACTTCAAGGAGGAAAAATAGAGTATATAAACTAGAAAATGCATTTTCCCCTTTAGAGATGCCTAGTCCAGGTGGGAAGAAAATATAACTAGGAGATGCTTTCCAACACATAATCTTACTCCTTTGCATCAAAAACCTCAGAATTCTAACATTTGTCTTCCCAACCAGAAAAACTTGGGAATCTCTTATGTGCCACAATTGAATTAGGGAAGTATCCAAATTATGTTTACCTTCTCCCATGTATCTTTTAACATGGGTAAAATGTTAGACCATGTAGTAATAATAATAAATATAGCTACTATGATAGCAACAAAAGCAGCTAAGCAATAAAAAAATTCACTGATGGCTTTCCATGACTATAATTGCTAGCAGACACTAGGCATTTCTTGGGATCACAATTTATTTTCCTTTGTGGACATATAAATCCCATGTTCAAGCAAAACACTTGACAGCTTTGCATGAGTACCAACCCTTACCTGGTTAATTTATAAGAAACACTACAAAGCATGTAAAAGATCTTATTTGAGAATCTTGGGCAATAAATACCTTGTTAAAATTCATATTCCAAAGGTAAATAGTTTTGACTATCATTATCAGAGAAGAATATTAGGAAGTGAAAGTAGAAGCAGAAGGAGACATATCAATAAGATTCTATTTATAAATTATTTGCCACCTGCCAGACAATGCACTAAATTTTAAGCTTTTAAAATTTTCTCATATATGTATTACTTTATATTCAATGAAGACATACTGTTATTTTGCCCACTTTACATAAGAGGAAATAGATAAGAAAGGCTAAGTAACTTTTACATTGTGACTCAGCAAGCAAATGTCTGGAGTAGATCAAACCCAGTTCCGTCTGCCTGACTTAAAAGGCCATTCTATTAATTATTACCTCCTTCACTTTTCACAGTAAGATGCCTTCTTCACTACTATGCCAGAAGTATTTGCTCACTGGGAATTTGGCTGTTCTTCTACATTTATTAGTTAGTTGCTTAAAAAGGAAGGTAGGGAAAGGATTTGAAAGGTAATTGAAATTTTGTGAAGGACAGAGAAATATCTCTGTTGGAAAGAAGATAAGAATATCTGAAGACCTCTTTTTCCTTTCTTATTTATTAACGATAACATTCTATAACTGAAGAGGAAAAAAATCTAGAAATAATAACAACTACCATATATCGATCACTCTCTGTATATCAATCATTGTGCTAAGTACTTTACATATATTATATCTAATTGTTAAAACACTGCCTCAAAGTAAATGTTAGTTACCTGTTTTACAAATAACAGAAATTGGGGCTCAGAGAGATTAAATTCTCTGCTCAATGACTGCAGAGCTAGGACTTGTAGTTGTCAGGTCTTACATATAAACACCTATAAAGAATAAAATGCCCTCTAGCAAGGTAGAGGAAGAGAGGCTGACAATACTGAGGGATGAAAGAATCTTGCGTAGAGATAAAAAGAGATGGCATCACTAGTATAAGACAATGCTGTAGAAATGAAGATGTTTTTTCCCTTGGATTATGAATTCAGAGTTTCTATAGATGAAGCTGTAACCCATTTTAAAGGATGATACTAACATACAGATTGATAGTTACACCTATCATTTAGTAAACATTTAGATTGTATTGTTTACGACATAATCTCCATTCTTACTAGAACCTTGTGAGATAGGTAAGGTATGCATTTCTAACTCTGGTTTATAGATGATGTAAGAGAGACTTAGAAAGTTTTAAGATTTTACCAAAAGTAATGCAGTTAATAGGTGAATACAGTAAGGATTCAAAAGCATCTCTGGTTAATACCTTGCCCTATGCTCTTATCAAAGGAAAACATTCTGTTATGATACCCTATTAATAACATCCTATGAGCTGAATGTAATTTACACTTAATGTAACATGTCTCACAAAAAGAAAAAAAAAAAAAGTGGAGATTTTTGGACTAAATGAGAGTGTCTAGCCTCAGCTAACCAGACTTTATTCCTACTCAACAGCTGTCATAGACACTAAAACCCTGTGACCAAGACAAAAGCCCTATCAGTTGGAAATCACTGAGTTGAGGAGGAATAGCTGAATTATCTTGTAAAAGCCAAGAACACTGCTTATCCCTGCAGCACATGCATCAGAGAGACTGCTACTTCTACAACTTCCTTAGTTCTGAGAATGAGCCCCAGTGTGCTGTGATGTCAGATCTCATTCGCTAACTAAACTTATAAACTGAAGGCTACTATCAGTGCAACTGGTTGTGGCTGAGATAAACAGAAACTTAACTATATATTCTGACAGGTTATTTTTGTCTCGGGGGATCATAAAAATCAAAAATTCAGTATGTATTCTATAGTCTGGTAGAATTTTAATTAATGAGAAAATGCATATAGAAAAATTAAGAGCAATTTACATTTTGGCATGCAAATATAACTCTAAAATGTTGATTAATGGATCAATGCCAACAAGAGGGATATCTCTAGAGAAGAACTATAGGAATTTGCAATATTTTTCAAAAGTGACTTGGCTCATGACATAGAAGCCACCCTTTTCATATTTGTGGATGACAGATTTAGAAGGATTATCTAACAGTGGTAGAGTTAAAAAATCTTGATAGGCTTGAATGATGGACTGAAACCAATAAAGAAGAATTTGACAGAAATAAATATAAGATTCTCCATTTAGATTAAAAACAGGTTATATAAACATAGATTCAGAGAGTTCTAGCTTTAAAGCAGCTCAGTGAAAAAGACTGGATTTTTAAGTTGGTGACAGATTCAACAGCAAGACAGAAATTTAAAAAAAAATAAATTCTAGGCTGCTTCAATAGCTCTGTTAAATGTATGTAATTCCTATATGGTAATGTTTTTCAAAGTGGGAGTCAAGATCCATTATTGAGTCTTGAATCAATTAGTGGGTCCTAAAGAGCAACTTACTTTATTTTTATAACTAAAAAGAAGATAATAGGATAGAATGGGATGGATGGAATAAAATTTATAAGATTTCATTGTTTATACAAAGAATAATGAGAGAGACAGACAGACTAGATTATTAGCTCCGTGGGGCAAGAATTTTTCACTGGGGACCTGAGGCGGGAGGACCTTCAAGATGGCAGAGGAGTAAGACATGGAGATCACCTTCCTCCCCACAAATACATCAAAAATACATCTGCATGTGGAACAACTCCTACTGAACACTGGCAGAAGACCTCAGACTTACCAAAAGGCAAGAAACTCCCCATGTACCTGGGTAGTGCAAAAGAAAAAACAGACAAAAAATAGGGATGGGACCTGTACTGCTGGGAGCGAGCTGTGATGGAGGAAAAGTTTCCACACACTAGGAAGCCCCTTCACTGGTGGAAATGGGGGGTGGGTGGGGGAGAAGCTTTGGAGTCACAGAGGAGAGTGCAGCAACAGGGATGCAGGGGGCAAAGCAGAGGGATTCCCACACAGAAGATCAATGCCAACCAGCATGCACCAGCCCAAGAGGCTTGTCTGCTCACCCGCCAGGGTGGGTGGGGGCTGGGAGCTGAGGCTTGGGCTTCGCAGGTCAGATCCCAGGGAGAGGACTGGGGTTGGCTGTGTGAACATAGCCTGAAGGAGGCTAGTGTGCCACAGCTAACTGGGAGGCAGTCCTGCAAAAAGTCTAGAACTGCCTAAGAGTCAAGAGACCATAGTTTCAGGGTGCACGAAGAGAGGAGACTCAGAAAACTGCCTAAATGAGGTTCAGAGATGGGCATGAGCTGCGGTACCAGCGTGGACACCAGAGATGGGCATGAAATGCTAAGGCTGCTGCTGTAGCCACCAAGAAGCCTGTGTGCAAGCACAGGTCACTATCCACACCTCCCCTCCCAGGGGCCTGTGCAGCCCGCCATTGCCAGAATCCTGTGATCCAGGGACAACTTCCCTGCGAGAACACACAGCACGGCTCAGGCTGCAGCAACACCATGTTGGCCTCTTCTCCCGCAGGCTCACCCTGCATTCAATAACCCTCACTCCCCCTGGCCTGAGTGAGCCATTGCCCCCTAATCAGTGGGGCAGTGGTTAAGAATCAGCAGGCCAACCCCACTCCTTTAACCCCCTCCTGTCTGGGTGAAGAAAAGACGCCAGAGGGCGACCTACACACAGAGGCAGGGTCAAATCCAAAGCTGAACCCCAGGAGCTGTGCAAACAAAGAAAAGAAAGGGAAATTACTCCAAGCAGCCTCAGAGGCAGCAGATTAAATCTCCACAATCAACTTGATGTACGCTGCATCTGTGGAATACCTGAATAGACAATGAATCATCTCAAAATTGGGGCAGAGGTCTTTGGGAGCAACTGTAGACTTGGGGTTTGCTGAATTTGACTGACTAGTTTCTGATTTTTATGTTTATCTTAGTATAGTTTTTAGCACTTGTTATCATTGGTAGAGTTGTTTATTGGTTTGGTTGCTCTCTTCTTTCATTCCATTTTTAATTTTTTTATTTCAATAATTTTTAATTATTTATTTTAATAACTTTATTTTATTTTATTTTCCTTTTTTTCTTTTATTTCTCCCTTTTCTTCTGAGCCATGTGGCTAACAGGGTCTTGGTGCTACAGCTGGAGACTCTGAGGTGGGAGAGCCAAGTTCAGGACACTGGACCACCAGAGACCTCCTGGCCCCACATAATGTCAATCGGCTAGAGCTCTCTAAGAGATCTCCATCTCAACACTAAGACCCAGCTCCACTCAACGAGCAACAAGCTCCAGTACTGGACACCCCATGCCAAACAACTAGCAAGACAGGACCACAACTCCATCCATTAGCAAATAGGCTGCCTAAAATCATACCAAGTTCACAGACACCCCAAAACACACTACCAGACGTGGTCCTGCCCACCAGAAAGACAAGATCCAGCCTCAATCACCTAAACAAAGGCACCAGTCCCCTCCATCAGGAAGCCTACACAACCCACTGAACCAACCTTAGCCACTGGGGGCAGACACCAAAAACAATGGGAACTACGAACCTGCAGCCTATGAAAAGGAGACCCCAAACACAGTAAGTTAAGCAAAATGGGAAGACAGAGAAACACATAGCAGATGAAGGAGGAAAGAAAACCCAACAGACCAAACAAATGAAGAGGAAATAGGCAGTCTACCTGAAAAAGAATTCAGAATAATGATAGTAAAGATGATCCAAAGTCTTCGAAGTATAATGGAGAAAATACAAGAAACATTTAACAAGGACCTATAAGAACTAAAGAGCAAACAAACAATGATGAACAACACAATAAATAAAATTAAAAATTCTCTAGATGGAATCAATACCAGAATAACTAAGGCAGAAAAACGGATAAGTGACCTGGAAGATAAAATAGTGGATATAACTACCACAGACCAGAATAAAGAAAAAAGAATGAAAAGAACTGAGGACAGTCTCAGAGAGCTCTGGGACAACATTAAGCACCCCAACTTTTGAATTATACTGGTCCCAGAAGAAAAAGAGAAAAAGAAAGGGACTGAGAAAATATTTGAAGACATTATAGTTGAAAACTTTCCTAATATGGGAAAGGAAATAGTCCATCAAGTCCAGAAAGTACAGAAAGTCCCATACAGGATAAATCCAAGGAGAAACACACCAAGACACATTAATTGAACTTTCAAAAGTTAAATTCAAAGAAAAAATATTAAAAGCAGCAAGGGAAAAGCAACAAATAACATACAAGGGAATCCCCATAAGGTTAACAGCTGATTTTTCAGCAGAAACTCTGCAAGCCAGAAGGGGGTGGCAGGACATATTTAGAGTGATGAAAGGGAAAAACCTACAACCAAGATTATTCTAAGCGACAAGGATCTCATTCAGATTTGACAGAGAAATTAAAATCTTTACAGACAAGCAAAAGCTATGAGAATTCAGCACCACCAAACCAGCTTTACTATAAATGCTAAAGGAACTTCTCTAGGCAGGAATCACAAGAGAAGGAGAAGACCTACAAAAACAAACCCCATAAAATTAAGAAAATGGTAATAGAAACATACATTTCAATAATTACCTTAAATGTAAATGGATTAAATGCTCCAACCAAAAGACACAGGCTGGCTGAATGGATACAAAAACAAGACCCATACATACGCTGTCTACAAGAGACCCACTTCAGACCTATGGACACATACAGACTGAAAGTGAGGAGATGGAAAAAGATATTCCATGAAAATGGAAGTCAAAAGAAATCTGGAGTAGCAATCCTCAAATCAGACAAAACAGACTTTAAAAAGAAGACTATTACAAGAGGCAAAGAAGGACACTACATAATGATCAAGGGATCCAACCAAGAAGATATAACAATTGTAAATATTGATGCACCCAACATAAGAGCACCTCAATGCATAAGTCAAACGCTAACAGCCATAAAAGGGGAAATCGACAGGAACACAGTAATAGTAGGGGACTTTAACACCCCACTTTCACAAATGGACAGATAATCCAAAATGAAAATAAATAAGGAAACATAAGCTTTAAATGACACATTAGACAAGATGGACTTAATTGATATTTATAGGACATTCCATGCAAAAACAACAGAATACACTTTCTTCTCAAGTGCTCATGGAACATTCTCCAGGATAGATCATATCTTGGGTCACAAATCAAGCCTTGGTAAATTTACGAAAATCGAAATCATATCAAGCATCTTTTCCGACCACAGTGCTACGAGACAAGGTATCAATTACAGGAAAAAAATCCATAAAAAATACAGACACGTGGAGGCTAAACAATATGCTACTAAATAACCAAGAGAGCACTGAAGAAATCAAAGAGGAAATCAAAAAATACCTAGAAACAAATGACAATGAAAACACAATGACCCAAAACCTATGGCATGCAGCAAAAGCAGTTCTAAGAGGGAAGTTTATAGCAATAAAATCCTACCTCAGGAAACAAGAAACACCTCAAATAAACAACCTAACATTACACCTAAAGCAATTAGAGAAAGAAGAACAAAAAAATCCCCAAAGTTAGCAGAAGGAAAGAAATCATAAAGATCAGATCAGAAATAAATGAAAAAGAAATGAAGAAAATGATACAAAAGATCAATAAAACTAAAAGTTGCTTCTTTAAGAAAAACAAAACTGACAAACCATTAGCCAGACTAATCAAAAAAAAGAAAGGAGACTCAAATCAACAGAATTAGAAATGAAAAAGGAGAAGTAACAACTAACACTGCAGAAATGCAAAGGGTCATGAGAGATTACCAGAAGTAACTATATGCCAATAACATGGACAACCTGGAAGAAATGGACAAATTGTTAGAAAAGCACAACCTTCCGAGACTGAAGCAGGAAGAAATAGAAAATATAAACAGACCAACCAAAAGCACTGAAATTGAAACTGTGATTTAAAATTTCTAACAAACAAAACCCCAGGACCACACGGCTTCACAGGCTAATTCTATCAAACATTTAGACAACAGCTAACACCTACCCTTCTCAAACTCTTCCAAAATATAGCAGAGGGAGGAACACTCCCAAACTCATTCTACAAGGCCACCATCACCCTGATACCAAAACCAGACAAAGATGTCACCAAAAAATAAAACTACAGGCCAATATCTCTGATGAACACAAATGCAAAAATCCTCAATAAAATATTAGCAGACAGAATCCAACAACACATTAAAAGGATCATACACCATGATCAAGTAGGATTTATCACAGGAATGCAAGGATTCTTCAATATATGCAAATCAATCAATGTAATACACCATATTAACAAGTTGAAAGATATAAACCATATTATCATCTCAGTAGATGCAGAAAAAGCTTTCAACAAAATTCAACACCCATTTATGATAAAAACTCTCCAGAAAGTAGGCATAGAGGGAACTTACCTCAACATAATAAAGGCCATATATGACAAACTCACAGCCAACGTCGTTCTCAATGGTGAAAAATTGAAACCACTTCCACTAAGATCAGGAAAAAGACACGGTTGCCCATTGTCACCACTATTATTCAACATTATTTTGGAACTTTTAGCCACAGCGATCAGAGAAGAAAAAGAAATAAAGGGAATCCAAATCAGAAAAGAAGAAGTAAAACTGTCACTGTTTGCAGATGACATGATACTATACATAGAGAATCCTAAAGGTGCTACCAGAAAACTACTAGAGCTAATTAATGAATTTGGTAAAGTAGCAGGATACAAAATTAATGCATAGAAATCGCTTGCATTCCTATACACTAATGATGAAAAATCTGAAAGAGAAATTAAGGAAACACTCCCATTTACCACTGCAACAAAAAGAATAAAATACCTAGGAATAAACCTACCTAAGGAGACAAAAGACCTGTATGCAGAAAACTATAAGACAGTGATGAAAGAAATTAAAGATGATAGAAACAGATGGAGAGATATACCAGGTTCTTGGATTGGAAGAATCAACGTTGTGAAAATGACTATACTACCCAAAGCAATCTACAGATTCAATGCGATCCCTATCAAACTACCAATGACATTTTTCACAAAACTGGAACAAAAAATTTCATAATTTGTATGGAAACACAAAAGACCATGAGTAGCCAAAGCAATCTAGAAAAAGAAAAATGGAGCTGGAGGAATCAGGCTCCCTGTCTTCAGACTATAGTACAAAGATACAGCCATCAAAACAGTATGGTACTGGCACAAAAACAGAAAAATAGATCAATGGAACAGCACAGAAAGCCCACAGATCAACCCACACACATATGGTCACCTTATCTTTGATAAATGATGCAAAAATATACAATGGAGAAAAGCCAGCCTCTTCAATAAGTGGTGCTGGGAAAACTGGACAGCTACATGTAAAAGAATGAAATTAGAATAGTCCCTAACACCATACACAAAAATAAAATTAAATTGGATTAAAGACCTAAATGTAAGGCCAGACACTAGAAGACTTCTAGAGGAAAACATAGGCATAACACTCTATGGCATAAATCACAGCAAGATCCTTTTTGACCCACCTCCTAGAGAAATGGAAATAAAAATAAACAAATGGGACCTAATGAAACTTAAAATCTTTTGCACAACAAAGGAAAACCTAAGCAAGACGAAAAGACAAACCTCAGAACGGGAGAAAATATTTGCAAACTAAGCAACTGACAAAGGATTAGTCTCCAAAATGTACAAGCAGCTCATGTAGCTCAATATCAAAAAAACAACCCAATCCAAACATGGGAAGAAGACCTAAATAGACATTTCTCCAAAGAAGATATACGGATTGCCAACAAACACAGGAAAAATGCTCAACATCACTAATTATCAGAGAAATGCTAATCAAAACTACAGTGAGGTATCACCTCACACCAGTCTGAATGGCCATCATCATAAAATCTACAAACAGTAAATGCTAGAGAGGGTGTGCATTAAAGAGAACCCTCTTGCACTGGTGGTGGGAATGTAAACTGATACAGCCACTGCGGAGAACAGTATGGAGGTTCCTTAAAAAACTAAAAATAGAACTACCATACGACCCAGCAATCCCACTACTGGGCATAAACCCTGAGAAAACCATAATTCAGAAAGAGTCATGTACCACAATGTTCATTGCAGGTCTATTTACAATAGCCAGGACATGGAAGCAACCTAAGTGTCCATCAACAGTTAAATGGATAAAGAAGATGTGGCACATATATACAATGGAATATTACTCAGCCATAAAAAGAAACGAAAATGAGTTATTTGTAGTGAGGTGGATGGACCTAGTGTCTGTCATACAGAGTGAAGTCAGAAAGAGATAAACAAATACCATATGCTAACACATATATGTGGAATCAAAAAAAAAAAAAAAAACTGGTTCTGAAGAACCTAGGGGCAGGACAGGAATAAAGACACAGACATAGAAAATGGACTTGAGGACATGGGGAGGGGGAAGGGTAAGTTGGGACGAAGTGAGAGAGTGGAATTGACATATATACTCTACCAAATGTAAAACAGATAGTAGTGTGAAGCAACCACATAGTACAGGGAGATCATCTCAGTGACCACCTAGAGGGGCGGGATAGGTAGGCTGGGAGGGAAATGCAAGAGAGAGGGGCTATGGGGATGTATGTATACGTATAGCTGATTCACTTTGTTATACAGCAGAAACTAACACAACATTGCAAAGCAATTAAATAATAAAGAGGTTAAAAATAAAGAAAAACAAATTTTTTACTTTTCCAATTATTTTTGCATCCCCAGTACCTCGACAAGTAAGAGTGAATAGCACATGAATGCCATGTACCTAATTATGATGAAAATATATATTTTACTATGGGTCATATTAAAAATGTTTAAGAGACAAGCTTTCTGTCACTGTGCATGATGAAAACACTAGGGTACTGGGCCACCTGAAAGCTTTGTAAGGTATATTCATACACTATGGAGGCTCCAGATGAAGTTTACCAGGATGGAGCTGTCTGGTTTTAAAACCATACCATCTTATAAACTATGGAAGTAGTGATGTTTAAACCCCCAAATATTCTGGGACAATGAGAGATATCTTTACAAAAATGAAGAGCTTTCAAGTGAAAGAACAAATATTTCAACAGTACTTGTACAAGAAGGCAAACTTTAAAGAATGTATATGTATTCTTCATATGAAAATACCAAAAATAGGAATGTTTACAAAAAATATTTCCAGTGGGGAAATAGCGTTCAGCACTTTCATTAGTGGATGGTGTCTTGATACCGACATTTTTTATTTTTATTTTATTTTATTTTTTGCGGTACGCGGGCCTCTCACTGTTGTGGCTTCTCCCGTTGCGGAGCATAGGCTCCAGACGCGCAGGCTCAGCGGCCATGGCTCATGGGCCCTGCCGCTCCGCGGCATGTGGGATCTTCCCGGACTGGGGCACGAACCCGTGTCCCCTGAATTGGCAGGAGGACTCTCAACCACTGCGCCACCAGGGAAGCCCGATACCGACATTTTTAAAGCAGATAAATTCCTCCATTTTCAAGGAAAGGACTCTAAGTTCTTTCCTGAGTCTATTTAATCTTTAATTCAAATTTACTTTGTATAAAGATTATTTCCACATTAAAAAATAACTAAACAATTAGTAGGTTAGTGACTTGGTTGTGCTAGGAATTGTGTAGCTGGTACAGCAAGGGAATCCAGAAAACAACTGCATTATGGTATACCATATTAATGACATTAACCACTTTTGTTGTTTCTGAGAGATATGAAAATGGTCCAAATATCGCTTGTAATGACCATCTTTATAATGGAATATTACCTACTTTCTTTTAGAAAGAATCAATTACTCATCATGTGATAGCTTAAATTGAATTAGGTGTTCTTTTTAAATCCAATGCAAATTCTAACTGTATGGTCTGTGAAATAGCTGATGGTGAAATATTTTACAACCAAATACAAAGAATTTTGGGGGGAGGAGTCAGATTTATATTTTGTCATCACCATTTTTATATGGTCTACATTTTATTATTATCACTTTTTTCAAAAACAAACTTTTTTTAAAATTTTGAGAATTTACATTTTCTTTTCTTATAAAGGCAATATACAGTTCTGATAGATAATTTAAAAACGGAAAACTAAAAAGGATAAAAATAAATTATTTAAAATTTCAGTTCTTAAAGCACACCCATTGTTTACTTTTTAGTGTATATTCCTCAGTTATTTTTCATACATGGATTTTATAAATTTGGGATTATATTATGATCAGTTTCTTATATTCTTTCCATTAATCTGGAAGATGATACTTACACAATATTTTTAAATACTATTTTTGTACATTTATGAAATATGTACTATTATTTTTTGGTAGGGAAAGTCCCACATTATTTCTATTTGTTCCTAAATAGTCTTAGCTAATCTATCTCTTCCTTTTATCAGATGTAATCCTGCATATTTTTGACAAGTTACAAAAACAATCTAATTCGTAGTTTCTTGGAATCTCACGTCTGTAAACTGTGGAAGGAAAAAAGGCATCTTTATATTTTGCCACCTTTACATTTTGCCATATATATATTCTCATATATAGTATACATGAGAACATATATTCTCATAAATAAAACATGTTTTATAAAACATATAAAAATTAATCTCTTCCTGAAAATGACCTATATGTCCAATAGAATCCCTCTTATTGCACTCCTTGATCAGTTAATATGTCCAAAAAATATGACAAGATTATATGTTATTTAAATTTTATTTTCCCTGAAGAGGAAAAATAGAAGGAAGAAAAATAAAAGTGCTGTCCTAAGGGAAATACTTGTATTTCCTAAATATTTTGAGGAATATGCTGCAACTTTTGGCTAAATCTAAATAAAACCCTTCAGGAATTTATCAATCTGTAAAATGGAAATGGTAAAAAGAGGATATAAAATTCATCGTAGTCTGAAAATCAAATTGAGACAGATAGCTTTTATTTACAACTTTTACTGCTGTATAGTCCTCTAAATTCTATTTTATTATTATTATGATTTTTTTCCTAGTTAAAGTCATCTTTAGTGTGATGTAACATTCTTTAGGTTGGACATTATTGTACATGAAACACAAATGAATAATAGCAATATTATATTGTTCAACATAAGGTGGCATTGGTAGTCTTGTGGTTTTCAAATATCAAGTTATAATGTCAGGAATACACAGAAGAGGACACTATTAAAAAGAAAAAGCTCATTACAGATGTGAAAAAAAAAGCTGTTAAAACTATCCATAAATTAATTCTAGTACAGTCCAGGATTCTGAAAATGAGTAGCAATGTACCTTATTGAATTTAAATGGAACTGAAAAATCAAATAGTGTTCATGATAAGCAGAATTGCTTCAAAATGAAATTAGGATAAGGAATCTTGCTGGTTTAAAAAATTATCCATGAATTTTTAGATTTATATGCCATAAGTACTATCTATTGTGAGTTTAATAGAACTATGTATTAGTTGTCAACATCTCAAAATAGTTCTAGATAGACTCAACAAGGAAAATGAAGGACTGAGCAAGGGAGGACATTCAATTTCTCATTTTAACTTAGTTTACACCAGCAATTTCAAGAGAACAAATGATCAGGCATGCCTGGCATTTTTAGCAGGACAACATGTTACAGCAGAGGTGAGAAAGAGCTCAGAAGATGGTCTTGACTGACTAATGTGCTCAGAAACTTCTGTCTGCTTGAACAAACAGAAAAATACGGAAATCAATAATGCCAGCTGGACGATAACTCAATAGTGAGAAGAACCAGATACACTACATCTAAAAGAATACATGCAACACTAATGAAAAGGAAAAAATTAAATATGCATAAATCTCAAAGACTAAGCTATGAGTAAATGTTTACTTAGTATGTCTCCTGTGCCAAGCACTATTTTCAGAGCTGGAGGATATGGTAATAAATGAGGTAGACAAAATCCCTGTTCTCACAGAAATATTTTTGGGCAGGAATGGGGTTGTTGAAGTGTGGAGGGATTTGGGAGTAGAGACTATAGCTAATAAACTCCTAAATTATTACTTCAAAAGAACAACAACTGAAAAAGAACACGGTGATTTTACATAGTGGTAACTGGAGAAAGAAAACAAAATTGGATGGGAGCAAGAATAATTTGTTCTCAGGCTCAATGTTTTAGGAAATAAGAATATTATAAATGATTTTGCAAGCATAGTCAATCTTGGCTTTAAATGCATGCAAATAATTAGGAGATATATTGTGAGAGTAATTTAAGGTGGTAAAAGTGAATAGTGAACCGAGTCATAGAATATAAGCTGAACCTTTGCAGGTGGGTATTAAGCATATTATGAATCCTAGTTCCTACTCACTCTTTAGAATGTGTTCTCTAGAGGCAGGGGGATATGGAAAGAGAGACTCTAGAAGTTTTAATTCAGTAACAAAATTGGAATTTAATAATAAATGTTAAAATACTGGATTTAAAAAATTATTAATCAATGGCCTTTTTGGAATATTTTTCAGTTTTAATACATCGACTTAAGTTTTCTTCTATATTATGATCTAGGCACTGTACCAAGATTCCTCAAAAATACAATGTTGTGAAGGCCTTTAGAGAATTTATAAATCAGTAGCAATGAATGCTAAAGATAAAACAAAGCAAATATCACAAGACAAATATATAGTATTGTAGGTATTTAAGTGAGTTGTGATATAGGGAATCTGTGATGTTTCACATTGATGAAGATGGAATATGACTTCTAAAATATTTCTGATGTGTGTGATACATAGTCAAATAGGAAGCACACTAACATAGTCAAATAGGAAGCACACTAAAAGTTAAACATGAGCATTTAAACGATTAATAAAAATTAGTCATGCATGCTTAATACTGACATATGAACATGCACATGGGATAAAGTATATTTTGAATGTTTAGGATATATGATCAACTATAGGGTTTATTCTTTTCCTTATATGAAGAATTGATTATTAATGAGTGATTTACTTATCAAATAGATTTCAAAGATTTTGTTGAAAATATTTGATTACTGACCTTACATTATAGTATCTATAATTAAGAATAAGAAATAGCAATGTAAACTCTAGGGACTATTATATAACATGTTCCTGAAAATTTGCAAGATCAAATATTACACTAATGAGTTCTTGCTCAAGAGTACTCATAAAATAAAATAACAAATTTGTTCTCTTGTGAGGCAGTTTGAAAAATAGCTTTCATGACTAAAGTCACTAACTGATTAATATGCTCATTCTTTTTATTTTTTCACCATCAAATCAGTGTCCACAATGTAAGACTTTTAAAACACTTATATTAATAAAAATTATTTTATAAGTTATATTTGTTACTAAAAGTAAAGCATAAGCACAGACATTGTGGATGCCAATTAATAATATCTCTTAACTATTAATTATATGTCCTAATTATGCAATTTGCTTGTACAGTACTTATACTAATTAGATAATTAGAGTATGTGCCTAGAACTGTGCTGCAATATAGTGAAAGACCTTAAAATATTTTAGATAGTAAAAAAAAAAAAAGCACATAGTCATCCAATCTTTTTCTAAATAAGGATAACGGTACCTTAAAAGAGAGATTAAATAATACGGTAATAACAAAGGTAATATTTGCAGTCAAATGCTCTACCCCTGAGCTAGACCCCCAATAATATGGTAATAACAAAGGTAATATTTTTCCAAAGAATCTCTCTGGATTCAGTTACTGTGGAGATGCCCATAGAAAACAAAATATTAACTATACCTCCCATCATACACAATATAGGAATTCCAACATTCTCTGTAATATTATCAGGAATATTATCTCTGTAAAGATTATCAGTCCCTTTGCTGTATTCTCTTTGAAAACACATCATCAAAACTGTGATGGATAAGAAACTCAAAGTCAAGATGGCAGATAGTGGAGACATAATTTAAGAGCCTTACATTTCTGTAGACAAACAGTTAGTTACCAATATACCTCCTTTCTTCCACTAATTAAATCCCTGGAAAGTATACATAAGTTAATTTTCCTAGAACACTGAACAATGTTAAACATGATGACAGAGGAAGGTCCTGAAAGGTAGTCTCAAAATATCTAGGCAACTATTATCAACTGCTGCTGAAGTCATTAGGTGAACAGTTGATGGGGAACTTTATAACAGATAGAACAGGCTGAACAACTCCTGAATCTAATAATCATTTTTAAAGCACTAAAACTGAGACAACCACACCATGTATTACCTAATGTAACACAATATAAACTACACACACTACAATAATATATTATTGTGGGGGAGGGGGCCAGAGCAGGAACAAAAAACACCTGAATCTAATTATCAGTTTATAGGCAATATGAAGAATAAAGGTTCATGTTAAACTATGCTATGAAGCTACAATCAGCCAAATCCAGAGTTTGGGAAATTCTAAGGAGTACAAAATTAAGCAGCATCAACTATTACTTGACATGAAACAAAAAAATATAGATGGGAACGGTTATAGAGTAAAAGAAATTCAAGACACAGAGCAACCATATAAAACATGTGAACCTTATTTTGATCATGATTCTATCATTAATTGTAGAAAACACTTTTTTTTTTTTTTCCCCCCAGTACGCGGGCCTCTCACTGTTGTGGCCTCTCCCGTTGGAGAGCACAGGCTCCGGACGCGCAGGCTCAGCGGCCATGGCTCACGGGCCCAGCCGCTCCGCGGCATGTGGGGTCTTCCCGGACCGGGGCACAAACCCGCGTCCCCTGCATCGTCAGGCGGACTCCCAACCACTGCGCCACCAGGGAAGCTCCCCCCAAAACACTTGAGATAATGAGGAAACATTTGAAATTGACCAGGTACTAGATCGTATTATACAATTATTGTTTTATAAGGTATTATTTTGTTTTGGTTATGTATAAACAAAATGTCCTTACCTATTTAGATACACACAGAACTATTTATCTGTAGAGCAATGTTAAGTCTGAGATTTGCTTAAAAATAAAACTGAAGCAAACAAACACATAAAGTTTGGATATGTGTGCTCTGGGGGAAGGGAGATGGATATAATGGCAAAGTATTGATAATTGTAATAGGTATAGGAGGCAGAAAAATGACCACCCCTATCCCCCAAAGAGGTCTAGATCTTTATCCCTGAAACCTGTGACTATCTTGTTAAATGGCAAGGGATAATCAAAGTTGCAGGTGGAAGTTTGCTTATCAACTGACCTTGAGATGGGGGAACTATCCTGGAAGACCCTGCAGCAGGGAGGAGTGGGGAGGAGATGGAGTGAGTCAGCGTATCATAAGGGTCCTTAGAAGTGTAAAAGGAAAGCAGAAGGGGGAGTACGAGGGAGATACCAACATGAAAAAGACTTGGCCTCATGTTGCTGGCTTTGAAGACAGAAACATGACACCCTGAAGCTGCAGGAGCCTCTTGGTACTTAAAGGACAAGAAAACAGATTCTCCCCTAGAGTCTCCAGGAAGGTAACACAGCCCTTATTTTTAACCCAATGAGATCCATTTCTGACTTCTGACCTCTAGAACTATTAAAATAATGACCTATGCTGTTTTAAACCACCAGGTTTGTTATTATTATTACTATTTTTTTTACAGCAGCAATAGAAAAATAAAGTACTAGGTAATGGGTACGTTAGTTTCATTATTCTCCCTACTTTTGAGTTTATTTTAAACTTTCCACAGCAAAACTTAAAAAAAAATATTAAGATTCTGAGAATTTTCCATCACCAATTTTGTATTTAATGTCCAATAGCTCAATAGCAAAAAGCTTAATTTATGGACATATGAAATCTAACAACACGCCCAGTTTATGAAGATGCCCTTTATATATAATCAGAGATGTCACAATGTAGTATAACTAGTTGAGTAACATGGCACTGTTAAAGAGTAGGAAAAAAAAGTGGGCAGTGTCTTCACGATAGATTTGTGGTCACATATTGTAGGTATACCACAATGATGAGACCATCAATTCGTAGATCAGAGAAGATGGTACACTCTTTATGCCATTTTGTGTTGAATATTCATCATTAATTTTGGAATTTTTGGAAGTGAAGCATAGTTAAAACAAAAAATCCCTCTTGTAAACCCTACATTTTTAGACCAAAAAGTCAAAGGGTGATAATGTATTATTTTCTTAAACTGTAATTTATGTGCTAGCTTCGGCAGCACATATAGTAAAACTGGAACAATACAGAGAAGATTAGCATGGCCCCTGTGCAAGGATGACATGCAAATTCGTGAAGCGTTCCATATTTTTGATAAATCTATTTGCAGGGCAGGAAAAGAGACCCAGACACAGAGAATGGACACAGGAGTGGGGAGAGGGGTGTGGGATGAATTGGGAGATTGGGACTGCCCTATGTTCACTGCCATGTGTAAAGCAGATAGCTAGTGGAACCTGCTGTATAGCACAGGGAGCTCAGCTCCATGCTCTGTGATGACCTAAATGGGTGGGATGGAGGGGGGATGGGAGAGGTGGGGGGTGGAAAGAAGGTCCAAGGGGGAGGGGATATAGGTATACTTGTAGCTAATTCACTTCATTGTACAGCAGAAACTAACACAACATTGTACAGCAGCTATACCCCAATTTAAAAAAAAAAGCTGTAATTTAATATTATAATCATTTGTTTAATAAAATTATATTCTCAGGAATATATATATATATATTTTTTTTTTTTTTTTTTTTTTTTTTTTGCGGTACGTGGTCCTCTCACTGTTTTGGCCTCTCACGTTGCAGAGCACAGGCTCCGGACGCGCAGGCTCAGCGGCCATGGCTCACGGGCCCAGCAGCTCCGCGGCCTGTGGGATCTTCCCGGACCAGCGAAGTCCACTGCATTGGCAGGCGGACTCTCAACCACTGTGCCACCAGGGAAGCCCTCTCAAGAATATTTTTATGTCATTATGGTAGATTGTGACTTTTTTGAAGGGTGGTTTTTTTTTTCTATCGTCTGAAAAACAATTCTCTATGTCCTCAGATACTTAATTTAATTTAAAAAAAAAAGACTACTTCACAGTAGTGAAGAAAATGGAGATTCCTGAATGACATTTTCCCTTTAAAAGACATTTTACATTTTAAAGTAATAATAAAAGGTGATGTAGAAGAAAATGCTTTTCTCTAGGGTACATCAAATACGTATAAGCTTACCTAAAATGGTTCCAATTTCTCCACTGCAGCCACCGTAATTCAAGATTATCTGTGGTAAATTTAAACTGCTTGTTCAGCCTTAAAACAAATTTTAATTTACCTGAGGCTTCACACTAGACCCCGTTCACTTTAAGTCTGACTCACTTTGACCCCGACTCAGCGCAGTTTTTAAGTCGGATTCAGTCTGACTCCGGAAACGGCGGGGTTTCTCAGTTGGACCCAGTCTGACCCCGGAAGCAGTCTGACTTTTTAGTCAGACCCAGTCAGACTCCGGTTGTTTCCGGACCCAGCCCCGCCCGAAAAAGAAGTGCGCAAATAGAGTCTGAAAGCTCATAATGCAAAAGCTGCAGAGCTAAAATCTGGTATCTGAGAGTTATTTATCCACCAGCTCCGAGGCAGCGAGAAAGAGAGGAACTTAAGCGGCTTAAAGGTACCTCAGCCTGGTTGCTCATTGCTCCTGGGGACCCTCGGGGGCCTCCTTTGGTCCCTTCTTTTAAAACCAGAAGTGTTAAGAGATAAACGGAGGTATATTTTAAAATTTAAGAATTTTTTTGAGCGAAAATCTATTTGACTCGGCAGTGCCAAACCTGAAGTGGTTACTAGCACTCCAGCTGACAGGAGCTCCGAGACCGACTTTTATAGAGAGAAGGTAGAAGTAAAGTAAGAAAATTGTTGATTGGCTACAGCTTGTAGCCTCGTTGGCCTTTGGACTTGGTTTTCCTTAGCGTTTTGATGTCGTAACCTTGAGGCATTTACAGGCTTAATTTCGTTTTGGTTACAGTAGGCAGCCAATGGTCTCCCTGTTTAATTAATATAACAGAGCAAATTTAACATTAGTTCCCCATCACTGACTTTAAAGCAGGATTCAGATTTTGCTTTATGCAACTCTAGTCTAAATAAATTTATAGCAAACAGCAGAGGTAAAAGCATTTTGAACTTCTGGACATAGGTGATAGTGGCTATATTTTATTTTTGTTTTCTGAATTTGCTCATCTTTCAAGAAAGAAAAAATGAAAACAAAACACCAAAACACAGTACTTTTATTATAATTGTCTTATGTCATAATTGTGACTGTGAGTGAAATTGAAAAAAAATTATTTAAAATTTTACTCTTAACTAGCTCATTTTACAGGAATAGAAAATCTCACCAAATTAATAGAGGGCAAAGGATGAGATATATTTTTTAAACTGGTACTATTAATGTGCCAATATTAATAATTCAATTTTTAATAAGAAATTCCATATATAAGCTCTGTATGGTAGCAGTCAAAATGATTCTAATGAAGTAAGCAATGATTCTTCTCAAAAAGTATAACTTACTCCTGACTCATACATATGACTCAGTTGTTATCTTTAATTTTATAATTGCTTTTACATAATAAAACAGTATCTTAATATCCATAATGAACACTCGCTGTGACTGTTGAGGGTGACTTTGATTCATATTCATATTTGAAAGTCTTTTGGAGTTATATCTACATATATGTTTCAAACAAACTGCTGTTTCACTGTTGGCCCCATGATGGAAAGGAATGAGACTCTCTTGTTCATCTTTTAAACTACAGAAAAACTAGGAATTCACAAAGTAAAATCTTGTTAACTTCTTGCTAACTTTTATAAATTGAGTGATCAGTTTAGGTATAACAGTTTTTCACCAAAATAGACAGCTTTATAATAAAAGAAAAGGACTGATTCTCTTACGTTCATTAAAAGGAAAGAAAAAACATGACTACAGCTGTCTAAGGAATATAATACATAAATGTAGAAACAGTTGTTAAATCACACAGTTACTATCTATTTATATTTTTTCTTTGCTCTCTCTTTTACTTTCTATCTTATTTCTCTTGATATTGCTATATTTATGTCATAAATTTTTATTAATAGAAAAGACCACTGTTATGAATATTCTATTAATTCATTGAATACTACTTTTTTAGTAAATTATGCATTATATACATCTTACCATAGCATTAATTTTTAATTTTCTTCTTCTTGTTTTTATAAACTATACTTTTAGTCTCTGTATGCCCAAATTGCTTCACCAAACCCTGACTGATAAAGACTAGGATATCTCCAAGTTTTCAGAAACATGATGAATATAATGTCAAATACAAAATAATGATAACTATAATAAATATCTGTCATTATAAAATAATATGACAAATATATAAAATATATGACAGTATGTAAGTATATAAAATATTAACAGTGTATGTGCTTATTGCTTTAAGAAAAATTTAAAAATGCATCTATTCAGTCAAACATTATAAACATTTTAGGGCTTTTAAAAATGTGTAGTTAACATTCTTTTATCCCATATCTTTTTACCACATTGTACAGTAGAAGAGGAATCATTTTGGAGAAGGATACAAACCTTTTTGAAATAATGAGTAAATATTCACTTAAGCCATCATAATGAGACTCCTCAGAAGAGAGGGTATATAAATGTTGGTGTCCTTAGTATATTATTCATAATCAAAACTGTTAGGGTGGATAATATCATCTAAGTAGAGAGATTAACCTGAAGAGAAATGATGATTTTGGATAAAGTTCTAGGGAATTCTTCCATGTGTAGTTAGGTAAAGGAGGAGGAGTCTTTAAGGAGACAGAGAAGGGAAACTGGTAGGGATAGGAAAAAAATTAGAAAATTGTGGTGTCATAAAAGTCAAGAAAAAACTCAAGAAGGTGGAAATCGAGCAGTAAGACCCAAAATTTACTCAACATTGAAGAAGTTATTGTCAACTACCTGGAAAATGGTACAAAACTGAAAACCATGAGGGTTGCAATCAAGTGGACAAAATAGGTACTAAAATAAGGAAATAATATTCTGATAAGTTGATATATTAAAATGTACGGTGCCATTAAAATTGTCACAAGGATGAAATTTTATAAAATTTTTATGTTTAAAATTTTTAAATATTTGGAGAAGATCTAAATCTTCTCTTGAAATCATTCCTTGGGTTTGGTGACATGATGTTGATTGATTATATTCATGAAAATGGTTTCAATAAAATGGTAGGATTTAACTTTCATAGGACAGGGATTGCAGAATGAAAGAATAAATGGGAGATAAGTGTGTAGAACTTATATAAAAAATTTGTGAAGAGAAGGAGAGGATTAAAAAATAGTATCATCAGTGGTCTGAAATTCCTAATAAGCTTGTAAATCATATAGTAAGGATAATAGATTGAGTATATTAAAAGATCATGATACTTGAGATGTCAGAATGAGTGGAGGAGGTGGTCCTCAGAGGCATAGAGATGATGGACTTGAGAACTGGTTATGAATTCTTGTGGAAAAAGAAATTATGGGAGGTTGATTTAGGATCTTGGACAGAGACTATAGGCAAGTGCCAAATTCTGAAGTGAATGTGTATGTGTGTCGAGGGGGGCGGGGGAAGGTATTGGATGGTAGTAGTGGTAATGCAAGAGATTAAAGATAAAACTTGAGCACATAAAAAACAAAAATACTTAGGGGCTTCCCTGGTGGCGCAGTGGTTGAGAGTCCCCTGCCGATGCAGGGTACATGGGTTCGTGCCCCTGTCCGGGAAGATCCCACATGCCGCGGAGCGGCTGGGCCCGTGAGCCATGGACGCTGAGCCTGCGCGTCTGGCCTGTGCTCCACAATGGGAGAGGCCACAACTGTGAGAGGCCCGCGTACGGCAAATAAATAAATAAATAAATAAATACTTTAGGTAAATATACTTTATTTATTCTCTTGTGATAGTAATATTTTCTAAGTCATTTGCTCTGTATGAGATTTGGCCTTCCTAAAGACAACAGGGCACAGTATTCCATTTTCTCCACAAATAAAAATTATTGCACAGAGATAACAGCCACCAGGAAGACACGTTATAGATCACATGGTGGTTAAAGATTATCTCTGATTCATTGTATGAGTAGTAGATACTTTTTACTAAATTGGTTATTAGACAAAGCCAGAGTTAAGAGTAAATGCTTAGTTGGAAATATATTGCTTCTAAAGAAATATGCTCATTTAATTTTTATCTCTATTTGAGAGGTGTTAGAAAAAGCAACAATTATTTAAAAAACCACCATGGTGTTACCTTTTTATCTCAAAATCATCCTAATTATGGTTCAGATATTGAGCAATATTCAGTGGCTGTCATCACTACACTTTGAGCACTAAGACTGCAGAAGGCAGATAAAAAGCTCATAGTCCTATTAGACACACTGTACAGTTTTATTGCAACATAAATACATTTTGTCATTTCTGATTTTTTAAAAATATCTTTTTTTCTTCCCAAACTGACAACCATTAATACATTTTTAAATGAAGAAACATGTTCTACTATTTTATACTATCATTAATTTTTCAAAGAAATGCCAAAGAGTATAATATTGTACACATACATGGTTTACCAACCAGCTTAAAATATAAAGCGCACAACATATTGAAGCTCCTTTAAAACTCCCTAACTCATGTCCTTTCCTCTTCATTCCTCCTTCCACAAAGGATGGTATTATTACATTTTCATATGTGTTCTCAAACTTTTAATACATATGTGTGTATCCACAGACATTTTACATTTTTGCATTGTAGATTTTAAAGTTAAATACTTTATAACAAATAGTTTTGTATAATTTGTTTTTTCAGTTCATTAGTTTATGACATTCATCTGTGTTGATAGTATAACTCAAGTTAATAATTTTCATTAATTATTAGTATTTTGTTATACAGTTTACCCTTGAACAATGCTAGGGTTGGGGCACTGACTCCCCACACAGATGAAAATCTGCATATAACTTTTGACTCCCCCAAAACTTTACTAATAGCCTACTGTTGACTGAAAGCCTCACTGATAACATAAGCAGTCAATTAACACATATTTTATATGTTATATGTATTATATACTGTATTCTTACACTAAAGTAGGCTAGATAAGAGAAAATGTTATTAAGACAATCATAAGAGAAAATGCATTTATAGTACTGTGTTGTATTTATCGATACCCTAAGTTTACATCATCTGTTTACAAAATGAATTGTCTATCAATACCTATATCAAATTGTCTTATATGATACAAAATAATATATATCTTATATGTATTATTAACACTAGACATCAAAAATGAAAAGATAATGTGAAAAAGAAATTCATATTTATTTACAGGTATAACGATTCATGCATTGATAACAAAGAAGAAGCAATATGCTTTCTTTATGGTCGCCTAGCCTATATGCTAATAAATAAATCATTGAACATGTTTATGCCATACAGTATTAGTCATATTCATAATACAGTCTTGGAAACATTGTTTCATTTCCTTAAAACAAAGTGCTTACTTGCGATGATAGGCTGGTATGTAGTTTCTCCAATTATGAGAGCGGAGCATATGCTACAGTAATATAATTCTTTGAAAACAAAGCAAAACAGTAAGAAAACTAAGATATTATTAGTTTTATATTAAATATCACTTACTTTATGCCTGTGTAGGATAGGCTATCCTCTTCAGTACAAGTCTTGTATACAATGTTCTACACGATGAAAACTTAGGTAATGCTGTTGGTGATGATGCAGAGATGTCTGATACATTTTTTGCTGTACAGTTATTAGATCTTCATACAAAGACACACACATACACAACAGATAGGTTTATTAACTGTGTGGCATCATGATTATTTACTATTTATTATGTGGAAGTGGATCATCATAAAGATCTTTATTCCCATTGACTTCATGTTGAGTAGGCTAAGGAGATGGAGGAAGAAGATGGGTTGGTCTTGATGTCTCAGGGCTGGCAGAGGCAGAATTGGTGGAAAAGGTGGAAGGAGAGTCAGGAGAGGCAGACACACTCAGTGTAACTTTATGGAAATACATTGTAATTTCTGTCTGACTTTTTTGGTTTTTTTCATTTTTCTAAAAATATTTCTATAGATACCTATTCCTCTTCCACTGTTCGCTTTACTTTTAGTGCCCATATCATAGAAGGGTCCATGTTATAAAAGAAGTCAAAAACAGTCTTGAAAAGTCAGAACCCTTCTGCAAGATTGTCTAATGTCAATTTGTTTCCTGGCACTGCTTCTTCTGCATGTTCTTCCTTCTTGTCTGGCACTGGTTCAGAGCACTCACCACCATCATGTTGTCTTCTGTTAATTTCTCTGTTGTGGTATCTGTTAGCTTTTGAATTTCTCCAAGATTCTTCACCTCCCACCTTTTTTGCCGTGTCCACAATCTCTCTCATGATTTTCTTGATTGGCTTTTTCAGAATTCTGTGAAGCCTGCCCAACATCTAGACAGTTTTCTTTGATAGGAATTTATTGTTTTGGGCTTGATGGCTTTCACGGCTTTTACTATAACAACGATGGCATCTTCAATGTTGTAATCTTTCCAGACTTTCATGATGTTCTCTCTATTGGGATTTTTTTCCACAGCATCGACAGTCCTCTCCACAGAATGCTGTGTAATGAGCCTTAAATGTCCTTATGACCCCCTGATCTAGAGGCTGAATTAGCAACGTTGTGTTTGGGGGCAAGTAGACTACTTCAGTGTCCCTGGTGTTGACCTCATGGAGTTCTAGGTGGCCAGGGGCATTGTCCAATATCAAAAGAACTTTAAAAGGCAGTCCCTTACCGGCAAGGTACTTCCTGACTTCAGGGACAAAGTATCAATGGAACCAATCCAGGAAAAGTGTTCTCATTGTCCAGGCCTTCTTGTTGTACAACCAAAAGACTGGCAGCTGGTGTTTTTCTTTTCCCTTCAAGGCTCAGGGTTAGCAGCTTTATATATAAAGGCAGTTCTGATCATAAACCCAATTGCATTTTCACAAAACAGTAGAGTTCGCCTATTCCTTCCTGCCTTAAATCCTGGTGTTTGATTCTCCTCCTTACTAATAAATGTCCTTTGTGGCTTTTATTTCATTTTATTTTTCCAGATAGGGCACTTTTGTCTGCATTAAAAACTTGTCGAGGCAGACATTTTTTCTCCTCAGTGATTTTCTTAATGTTGTCTGGAAACCTGTCTACTACCTCTTGGTTGGCAGAAACTGCTTCTCCTGTTATCTTGACATTTTTTTAAGCCAAACTTCTTTCTAAAATCATCAAACCATCCTTTGCTGGTTATCCATCTTTTGATCCCTCACCTTGCTTGTGTTTTAAGTTGCCATATAATGACTTCACTTTTTCTCGAATCATATTAGAGTCTATAGGTATCCTGCACCCACAGAAAATCTGCACTCAATACAAGAGTAAAAGGTATTTCACAAAAAAGTAGGTTTTCGTGCCTGCTGGTGTACCTGCAGTGACTAGTTCACACATTTCCTTTCCTTTTACAATGGTCCTTATGCTCATTGTTTTTATCTTGAAATGGCAGGCAACTACAGCTGAAAACCTCAATCTTTAGTTCATTTCAAGCAAGTTAACTTTTTCTTGTAACATCATGACTTTTCTCTGCATCTTAGGAGCACTTCCAGCATCACTAATGGCACTTTGTGTGGGTTCCGTGGTGTTATTCAGGATTTACTATATTGCACTAAACATGATGAAAAATACACAAGAATCTTGAGAGATCACTTTTTACTGCAATACGCAGTTTACTGGAGAGGCGAACTGCTCACATAGAGATGCATCACGCAGTGTTTTAAGCTGACACAGCACTTGAGTTCAGCCCAAAGCAACAGGTGATGGCTTCAAAATTATTACTGTAGTACAGTATGTACTACAGTTAATTTTATGCAGTTATGGTGTAATACTGCATCTTTATATTTCTCTTGACTGTGAAAGGTACTATGTATGGTCTGTAAGGATATGCATAAGTCTTGATAAATTTTAACTTTTATAAGGATATGCATAAGTTTTGATAAATTTTAACTTTTATACTAGATTTGTATATATTTTTTGGTAGTAAATGATAAGATAGACTAGTATCTACATATATTTTATTCATTCATGACATACCTAACTTTTTCTTAATTTTAAAAATACTTCTAGGCTACACAGTTTGAGTTTTTTCAAATTGTTACAAGCCTCTAAAAACTTTCCAATATAGTTATTGAAAAAAATATGCATATACTTGGAACCACGAAGTTCAAACGTGTTATTCAAGGATCAACTGTACTGTTCAACCATGATTCCATTATGAATTTTTCTGGCAATGGACATTTGGGTTGTTTCCAACTTTTTCAGTTCTGTAAACAATGTTGCCATAATATTATTATAGGTGCCTACTTCAGCACATCTGCAGATGTACCTGTTAAAAATATATAAAAGGAAAGAATTTCTGCATTGTGGAGAAGATGCAATTATCTTTATTAAAACACCAACATGCCTATTTTTCTTTGGGCTGCTTGCTAATAATAACAATAATAATTTATTATAAATAATATAAATAGAATTTATGAATATAATATGCATTATTATAATATATATAAATATAAAATAAATATAAAATTATTATAAAATTATATAAAATTTATAATTTTATTATATAAAAAGAGGTGTCCATTGATAGATGAATAGAGAAAGATGTGTGTGTGTGTATATATAGGAATATATATATGAATATTACTAAGCCATAAAAGGAATGAAATCTTGCCACTTGGAACAACATGAATGGACCTAGACGGTATAATGCTAAGTGAAATAACTCAGAGAAAAATGAATACTGTGTGATTGATTTCACTGATATGTGGGATCTAAGAAAACAAAACAAATGAACAAACATAGCAAGAGAAAAAAACAGACTCATAGATATTGAGAACAAACAGGCAGTAGCCAGAGCTGAGGGGGCTAGGGGGATTGGTGAAATAGGTGAGAAAAAATAAGAAGTACAAACTTCCAGTTACAAAGCAAATGAGTCATAGGGATAAAATGTACAGCATGGGGAATAAATTGAAAGTATTATATAATAATATCATTATTAGTAGCAGCTTGTGGTTTTTTAATAAAGATATTCTGAATACCAAGCCTTTTCATGTATATAGCAAGATTCTTCTCCTAGTTTGTTGCTTGTTTCTCCTTATTTTTTTTGTTTTTTATTTATAGAAACAGATTTTTTTCATTTTAACATGGTCATATTTATGTTCTTTTTGTTTTTGAGTCTTCTTTAAATATCCTTTGGAAACTAAAATTTTAAAAATTATACACAAATGTTATATTTTGCTTGATATATTTCAGCCTTGAATTTATCTGGAACTAATTTTGAATGGTCTAAAGAATTTGGTTTTTTATAGAGTAAACTAAGCACTTTTTTTTTTTTTTTCAAAAAGCTTGAACTACACCCCCTATCCTGATTGTCAAAACCATCTGTACTATATAGCAAATATTCTTTCCACTTTGAGCCAAATTCTGGGCTTTCTACTTTGATCATTTGGCATCTTTGTTTATCCTAGCGTAATACAACACTTTCCTAATAACTCAAATTCCTTAATGTTTTGACATTGACTAAGGTAATAATTATGAACAAGACTATGGAGCTAAAATGTCCAGGTTCAAATTCAGTCTCTACCACTATATAAAAATGGACAAATTATCTATTTTTGCCATGCCTCTGTTTGCTCAGCTACAAAATGGAAATTATATTACTTATATAATTGTCATGGTGATTAAACAATATTTTAAACATAAGCATTTAAAAATAATGTTGGCAGGTAGAAAGTACTATGTAAGTGTAAGCATTATCAATGTCTTTTTTTTTTTTTTTTTTTTTTTTTTGCGGTACGCGGGCCTCTCACTGATGCGGCCCCTCCCACTGCGGAGCACAGGCTCCGGACGCGCAGGCCCAGCGGCCATGGCTCATTGGCCCATCTGCTCCGCGGCATGTGGGATCTTCCCGGACCGGGGCACGAACCCGTGTCCCCTGCATCGGCAGGCGGACTCCCAACCACTGCGCCACCAGGGAAGCCCCATCAATGTTATTTTTGATATAGCAAATCCCTTTACTTCTGCCTCCAAAAATTTTGGTTCTTGTCTATTCCATATATATAGAAGTATATATGGAATAGACAAGGGCCCTGTTGGGGTCCCAGAACCTCTGGGACAGCATGGGGAGCCTCTGGCCCCTGGCTCCCGGCCCCCCAGACTCCCACCCCATGGCAAGCAGCCATGCCTGGGAGCCCTCAGCTTAGCACTGTTTGGCCACTACCCTCTCTGCTGGCCCTAGAGCGTGGTGAGCGCAGCGGCCCGGAGCTGCGGGATAGGGCTGGATGTCTCTCTCCGAGGTGTCGCTATTGGGAGGGCAGCCTCCCCAAGCTGCAGCACCCCAGGATCCTGTTGCAACCTTGGGAATCGCGTTCGCTGGTCTGGCGTATTCCACATATATCTTAGCATGAGCTTTTTAAGTTTCGTGAGTATAACCAGTTGGTACTGTAAATGTAATTACACTAATTTTATAGGTGAATTTGGAGAGAAACGATGGGTGTATGATACAAAATGTTCCCATATCTTATATGGTACACCTCTCCTTCTTCCCATTCTTTCTCCTCCTTTTTCTCCTCTTTTTCTTCTCTTCTGTAATGTCTTTTCATAAAATTTTATATTGTTTTTCAAAAATATACTACACAGCTTTGTTAGCTGTAGTCATAAAAATGTAATATTTTTATTTTTTTAAGTCCTATTTTCTTCAATTATGTTGCTTCTATTTTTGTTTCTGGTATATTGGAAAATAATTCATTTTGTATATTGATTTTATAATTTATTGCATATTGACCTAATAAATTCAAATACTTTGTCTAGAAAGTCTATTTAATTTTCTATGGGAATAATGAAAATAGTTGTAAGTGATAAGTTTCTATTTCAATAGCTTATAATTTTTATTTATTTTCCTTATCCTTTTGCTTTACTTAAGCCTTCAAATAAAATATTCAAAAGCAGTAATGAAAACACTCAACCATGCTTTTTTTTCTTTTAATTTACAAATAAACTATTGTTTAATGATGGATTTTTGGAAGATATACTTTATTCAATTTGTAAATCTCAGGTTTATTCTTAGTTTGCTAAACTTTCTTCTTTTTCATAAAAATACAATAGGTACTGAATTTTCTAATTGCATTATGATATCTCTTTGAGACATAAATGATTTAAAGTATTACTTTTCTAGATGTTTGCTTTTGAAATTTTTCATAGCTAACTTATATTTTTTTAATTAATGGAATTTTGATCACAAATGTAGTCTATATATTGTCTTTGAAAATTGCTAAGTCTTTCTTCAGTGCTTAGAATGTGGCCTTTTTTTTTTTTATGAGTAGGTTTATGGTTAATTTCTTGGCATCTGTTGAATTCTGCTCATTTTTCTTTATATATTTTAAGACTATAACATTAATTTTTTACATTTGTTAAAAAATCAAGAGAGAGATTTATTAGAGTTTATCATATGATAATAGAATACATAATACATGCCACAAATTATATATGTTATTATAATATGATGACTCTCTGCTTGAAAGTATATTTTGTCTAACAGTAATCTGGCTATACCATTTGTTTTCATTGCAATTTGATTAGTATAATTTTCTTTTGTGTTTCTAGTTGCAGTCATTTTTTAACATTATGATTATGTTTATAAGTAGTGCAAAGTTTATTTCTGTTTCTTTTTATTTACTCCTATGACTTTTGTCTTTTAACTGGAAAATTTAAGCCATTTACATGTATCACAATTATGAATGCTTTTGACTTGTTGCTAAAATTTTATTGTTCTATTATTTTTGTTAATCTCTTTTGTTGCCTTCTTTGGATTTAATAAATGTTTCCTTTTTTCCCCTCTAATGGTCTTAAAACCTATTTTTAAGTTTTTATGCTTAACATATATATATATATGTGTTTAGCGTATATATATGTTTAGCATATATATATGTTAAGCATAAAACATATATATGTGTTGACATAGTGTATGTGTGTATGCACATACATACACACAGACACAGACACATGCACATACATACATGTACACATTCACCACTACCATTAGTCTTAAGAAGTATATAAGGCTATTAGAACCTTAAAACTTCTCAGAACTAAGAACTGTTTTTGCTTTACATGTTATTGTTGTCTAATATTTTAATTATGACTTATATTTCACTCCCAACATGTATTGGATATTATTAGTGTTTTATAGTTACTATGTTTAAACTACATACATATTTATCAATTCCTTTGCTCACTATTTCTTCTTTTTTTAATTTTTTTATTGAAGTATAGTTGGTTTATAATGTTTCAGGTGTACAGCAAAGTGATTTAGTTATATACATATGTATCTCTATTCTTTTTCAGATTCTTTTCCAGTCACTATGTCTTCTTATGTTTCATCCCTTCTTTCTTTTCTTTATATTATTTTACTTTATATTTCCTAAAGCAAATTCTTTAGACATTTATTTAGTAAGTATTCATAAGTGGTAAACTCTATCAATATTTATCTAAATTCTCTTTATTTTACCTTTTTTATTAAATAAAAATTAAATATCTATAAAATTATGGATGGGAAGTTATATTGGCTCTGTATTATTAAGGGCTTTTCCCATCTGTTCTTATTATTCTGCTCTTGTCTATATTCTTGTGATTGATAGTCTGCTGTCAGTCTGATCATCATAATTTCTACTTAAAATGCCTTTCCTTTGTGGCTGATTTAAAATCTTCTTTTTAAAGAGGAATTTTTAAAGATGGTGACACAGGAGGTTCCTGTACTCCATTCCTCCCACAAACATTAAACATACAGCCATATATGGAGCACTTCTCTCTGAAAGAAAGCCAGAAACTAACTGAGTGACTTCTACACATTGGATGAACAAGAAAAGACCCATATCAAAAGAGGTAGGAAAGTCTGGGTTTTCCAGAGAAGTAAAAGCTGAAAGAGTTCATCACCACTAGACTGGCCTTATAGGAAATATTAAGGGGACTTCTTCAAGATGAAGCAAAAGAACACTAATTAGTAAATGGAAAACATATGAAAGAATAAATCTCACTGGTAAAAGAATAAATCTCACATAGTTAAATTCAGAGTATTCTAATGCCATAATGGTGGTGGGTAAGTCACTTATAAATCTAATAAGAAGTTTAAAAGACAAAAGTAGTAAAAATAGCTATACAATAATCTGTTAATGCATACACAAAAAGATGTAAATTGTGACACTGAAAGCATAAAACATGGGTGAACAGTGGTAAAAATACAGAACTTCAGTATGTACTTGAAATTAAGTAGTTATCAGATTAAAATAGTCTATTATATTTATAAATAGTTTTATGTAAACTTCATGGTAACCACAAAGCAAAAATCTGTGGTAAATACACAAAAGAAAAAGGGAAAGAAATCCAAGAATGCCACAGATTTGTGATGTGTGATGAAATCATCAAATCACAAAGGAAAAAAATCAAGAAAAGGGGAAAGTAACAAAAGAATTACAAAACAGCCAGAAAACAATTAATAAAATAGCAATAGTACGTCCATACCTACCTATAAACACTTTAAGTAAATGGACTAAATTCTCCAATCAAAAGACATAGAGCCTCCTTCAAGAGACAATGAAAATCTCAAACACTAACTTTATACTGCAAGGAACTAGTAAAAGAAGGACAAATGAAGCCCAAAATTAGTAGGACGAAAGAAATTACAAAGATCACAGTGGAAATAAGTTAAAAAGAGACTAAAAAAACAATAGAAAAGATCAATGAAACTAAGAGCTTGTTCTTTGAAAAGATAAACAGAATTGACAAACGTTGGTTAGATTCATGAAGACTAAATGAGAGAGCACTCCAATAAATAAAATCAGAAATGAAAGAGATGTTAAGAACTAAATAGACACTTTTCCAAAGAAGACATTCCAAAGAAAACATACCTGGACAACAGTTACATGAAAAGGTGTTCAATATCACTAATCATCAGGGAAACATAAATCAAAATCACATCATGCCTGTTAAAATGACTATAAAAAACACAAGAGATAGCCAAGTGTCAGCAAGGATGATAAGAGAAGGGAATGCTTGTGCACTGTAGGTGGGAATATAAGTTGGTGCAGCCACTATGGAAAGCATTATGCAGGTTCTTTAAAATTTTTAAGTTAGAACTACCTTATGATCTATCAATTCAATTTCTGAAAACAGGATCTTGAGGATATATCTGTATTTCCATCATCTTACAGCATTATTTACAATAACCAAGATATGTAAACAACCTATGTGTTTGTTAAGGGATGGCTAGACAAAAAAGATTTGGTATATATATCCAATGGAATATTATTCAGCCATGAGAAAGAAGGAAATCCTGCCATTTGTGACAACATGGTTGGATCTTGAGTGCATTATGCCACATGAAATAAGTTAGACAATGACAGACAAATACTGTGTTATATTACTTATATGTGGAATATAAAAGCCAAACTCATATAAACAGAGGCTAGCATGGTTACCAGGGATTTGGGGGGTGTGGGAAATTGGAAGATGTTGCTCAAAGAGCAGAAATTTCCAGTTAAAAGATGAATAAGTTCTGGGGTTCTAAAGTACAGCATGGTCATTATAGTTAGTAACACTATTATATACTTGAAATTTGAAAATAAAATACACTTGACCTTTGAGCAGCCTGGGTCTTAGGGGGACTGACCCTCCACGCAGTCAAAATCCATGTACAACTTAAGTTGGCTCTTCATATACATGGTTACTCTGTATGCATAGTTCCACATCCAGAGATTCAACCAACGTCAGATCATATAGCACTGTAGTATTTACTATGGAAAAAATCTTTTTATGAGTGGACCCATGCAGTTCAAACCTGTGTTGTTCAAGGGGCAACTGTAAAATCTTTTTGTTTTTGGCACCTTAAATGTTTATTTCCATTTATATAAATATTCATTATATATTCTTTGTGCCTTTTAATATCTTGACACATCTTTCATTAACTCTGGAAAATTATCGCCTGTTATCTCTCTGAATACTGTCACTTCTCCATTTTCTTGTGTGTTTCTCTAAAACTGCTATTAGCATTCGTAAATCTTTTCTGTCTCCTTTCCATGTTTTCTAATGTTTATTTGCTGTTGATCTTCCATCTGTGTCAATCTAGGTAATTTCTTCTGTTTTATTTTGAGCTTACTAAAGTTTTCTTTAGCTGTATTTAAACTGTTTTTCTGATCCAATGACTATATAATTTCAATAATTGTATTTGTAATTTCAAGAAGTTCTATTTGATATTTAAATAATATACTTCATAATTAGGGGGGACTTGTTCTATTTTCTTCCTTTTCATATTTTAATTTTTATCTTTATCCACTAATTTTTAAATATATATTTTATACTTATATTCCAAAATCCTAATCTAAAAATTCTGGGAGTCTAAGTCTTCTCAGTCTTTCACTATACCATATTCATTTTTGTGTTGACTAATTTTATATTGTGTGTTAATATCTGTTAAGCTTTATACATAGGAATTTTGTGCAGTCCTAGTTGAGGGTCATTGTACAAATAAGTTGTCTTTGCTTTTGGTTGGTATCCCAAGGATCTTCAAATCTATAAACTCATGAAAATGTAGATGTTTAGTTACAATTTCATGGGTAGATATTTTACACCTGGAGTTCAGGTTAAACATGATTTTTCTTTTTATATTCCTCTACTGGCAGTAGATATCTCTCTGCCGGCATTATTCTGGCATTTTAGTTCTGACTTCCCACTTTCATGGACCCTCCCCAAGGCTTCAAGTCCTCTACTGATGCAGCCATTAATATCCAAATTCTTGAACACAAAGGTTGGGGGAAATTCTGAAGTTAACTATATATTTACTTTTTTTTTTTATTATTATTTATTTATTGATGACTACATTGGGTCTTTGTTGCTGAGCATGGGCTTTCTCTAGTTGGGGCAAGCGGGGGCTACTCTTCGTTGTGGTAAGCGGGGGCTACTCTTCGTTGCGGTGTGTGGGCTTCTCATTGTGGTGGCTTCTCTTGTTGCGGAGCACAGGCTCCAGGGTCGTGGGCTTCAGTAGTTGTGGCATGTGGGCTCAGTAATCGTGGCTCACAGGCTTAGCGCAGGCTCAGTAGTTGTGGCTCATGGGCTTAGCTGCTCTGTGGCAAGTGGGATCTTCCTGGACCAGGGCTCAAACCCGTGTCCCCTGCACTGGCAGGCAGATTGTTAACCACTGCGCCACCAGGGAAGTCCCTACACATTTACTTCTAATTAACCACTTTAGTCTTGGCTTTCTTTTCATTTTAGTATGTAGAGACTTTCTTTACTTTCTTGTGAGCTAACTCATATAATTGAGGGAATATTTATAATATTTTAAACCAGCATTCCTAAAGTGTCTTTTATGAGGAGGTTATTTGAATTATTTATTCTGTCATATCATTTAACAGTCTCTCTCAATTAATGTGTGTGTGTGTGTGTAATTGAACATTTTTACTGATCAGTAGGACCAGTGTTGACTTAACTGTTGGGAAAAAAATCACCACAGCTCATACATGCTAATATGCTTTATTTGCTGAGAGCACACGTAGAAGATATATGTGCTACATACAAGATACACTTTTTTCCCAATTTATGCTTTGCAAAGGACATACAAATATAATGCCTTCTTCCTTTAAAAATGATTATGCAGGGCTTCCCTGGTGGCGCAGTGCTTGCGAGTCTGCCTGCCGATGCAGGGGACACGGGTTCGTGCCCCGGTCCGGGAAGATACCACATGCCGCGGAGCGGCTGGGCCCGTGAGCCATGGCCACTGAGCCTGCGCATCTGGAGCCTGTGCTCTGCAACGGGAGAGGCCACAACAGTGAGAGACCCGCATATTGCAAAAAAAAAAAAAAAAAAAAAGATTATGCAGTAGAAAATTTAGAATTTGTAGTGGCTGAAGTAAGTGAAAAAAGACAAATGGGCTTCAAATGTCATTTTGAATTTTACTTAAGTTATTTTAAAGATTGTGTCAATTTAGGAAAGAGCTCCTCATGGATTCTTAAAGAAGCCTTCGGGAAGTAGGCATTGACTATACACAGAACACCACCTGTAAAACTGAGACAAAAAGATTACCCCATTTCAACTCTAGAAAGAGGAATATTAATAAAAGCCTTTTATGGATAGTACAAAAATGAGCATTTGATCTCTTCTACAATGTCGAAAATCGTTTTTTTAATGGAGAGCATAAACTAAATGAGAGAAAAAATAATATGGCAAAGATTAATATCTTACAATGACTATACAAAATTTCTCTGAGTGCTCCTTTATTTCTTTTCCATTTTCTTTTATTTTATTTCCATTTGCTCCTAAATCACTAATCACCAGATTTTCAAAAGGCACAGTCAATACTGAAGTCATTTACTAACCTGATCATCTGAGTGTCATATGCCACATTACATAACTCTATATGCCAATATAATCAAAACCTTAATGAAACCGAATTAAGCTGTCTGTGCTTTGGCTCTTCAGGTATCTTGTCTCTTTATTATAGAAGTCAATCTCATTTGTTAAGCCCTTTATAAATTTGAACTAAGCCAAGAAATATTTAGCTAAATGTTTTATTGAGATCCTGAGAAAATAAACCAATTCCTTTCTCTATATTCTTAATTTTTTTCCTATTCCCCTCTACCTATTTTTTTGTTCAATTCTGTGTTGTGTAAAATTCAGGTTGGGTTGATTTTTACTATTGTGAGAAATATGTGTACACATGAGTGATAAAATACATGTGTCATTTAAATAAGTATTAATGAATATATAACCATCACCTTGCTCAAAAAAAAGATAATATTTCTGGCACCCTTGAAGCTTAATGTTCCTCTCCCAAAATATTTTTTCCTGAAAAAATTATCACTCTCCTGATCTGTTATAACAATCCTTTGCTTATCTTTTATATTTTACTATGTATTTACCCATTTATAACTTTGTTTTAGTTTGCCTGGTCTTGAACTCTACATAAATTAACTCGTACTATATATAATTGTGTGCCTTCTTTCCTATGGTAAATATTATGAACTTGTTTTATATTGTTGTACATTGCCTGTTTTAAACAGGGTTCTCCAGAAAGCAAAAACAAGTGTGTGTGTGTATATATATATATGTATATATATATATATATAGAGAGAGAGAGAGAGAGAGAGAGAGAGAGAGGGAGACAGAGAGGTGGAGAGAGTCAGAGAGAGAGAGAGAGAGAGATTTATTAGAGGAATTGGCACAGACAAATATGGAGGCTGAGAAGTCCCACAGTGTACAGTCTGCAAGCTGGAGAACCAGGAGAGCAGGTGGTGTAATTCAGTCCAAGTCCAAAGCCAGGGCAGCCAATGGTCTAAGTCCCCATCTAAATCCAAAGGTCTGAGAACTAGGAATGCTGACTTCAAAGGGCAGAACATAGATGTCCCATTCAACCAGAGAGAAAATTCACACTTCCTCTGCCTTTTGTTCTATTCAGGTCCTCAAAGGGTTGGATAATGTGTACCAGCATTGCTGATCTTTACTCAGTCTACGAATTCAAATGCTAATCTAATTTGCTTCCATGTTCTGGCTATTGTAAATAGTGCTGCAATGAACATTGGGATGCATGTATATTTTTGAATTTTAGTTTTTTTAAGGAACCTCTATACTGTTCTCCATAGTGGCTGTACCAATTAACATTCCCACCAACAGTGTAGGAAGATTCCCTTTTCTCCACACGCTCTCCAGCATTTATTGTTTCTAGATTTTTTTGATGATGGCCATTCTGACTGGTGTGAGGTGATACCTCATTGTAGTTTTGATTTGCATTTCTCTAATGATTAGTGATGTTGAGCATCTTTTTATGTGCTTTTTGGCCATCTGTATGTCTTCTTTGGAGAAATGTCTATTTAGGTCTGCCCATTTTTGGATTGGGTTGTTTGTTTTTTTAATATTGAGCTGCATGAGCTATTTATATATTTTGGAGATTAATCCCTTGTTGGTTGCTTCATTTGCAAATATTTTCTCCCATTCTGAGGGTTATCTTTTCCTGCAAAAACTTTTAAGTTTAATTAGATCCCATTTGTTTATTTTGTTTTTATTTTCATTACTCTAGGAGGTGGATCAAAAAAGATCTTACTGCAATTTATGCCAGGGTGTGTTCTGCCTGTGTTTTCCTCTAAGAGTTTTATAGTATCTAGCCTAATATTTAGGTCTTTAATCCATTTTGAGTTTATTTTTCTGTATGGTGTTAGTGGGTGTTCTAATTTCATTCTTTTACATGTAGCTGTCCATTTTTCCCTGCACCACATATTGAAGAGACTGTCTTTTCTTCATTGTATATTCTTGTCTCCTTTGTCATAGATTAGGTGACCATAGGTGCATGGGTTTATCTCTGGATTTTCTATCCTGTTCCATTGATCTATATTTCTGTTTTTGTGCCAGTACCATACTGTTTTGATTAGTGTATGCCCATCAACATAGGAATGGATAAAGAAGATGTGGTACATATATACAATGAAATATTAGCCATAAAAAAGAACAAAATAATGCCATTTGCAGCAACATGAATGGACCTAGCGATTGTCGTACTGAGTGAAGTAAGTCAGACAGAGAAGGACAAATATCATTTGATATCGCTTATATGTGGAATAGAGTCACAGACATAGGAAACAAACTTATGGGTACCAGGTGGGAAAGGGAGGGAGAGATAAATTGGGAGATTGGAATTGACATATACACACGACTATATACACTACTATATATAAAATAGATAACTAATAAGGACCTATGTATAGCGTAGGGAACTCTACTCCATACTCTGTAATGAAGAGAATCTAAAAAATAATGTATATATGTATATGTATAAGTGATTCACTTTACCGTATACCTGAAACTAACGTAACATTGTAAATCAACTATACTCTAATACAGATTTTTTAAAACTGCTAATCTCTTCCAGAAACACCTCACAGACACACTCAAATAATGTTTTACTAGCATTCTGGGCATCCATTAGCATAGTCAAGTTAACACACAAAATTAACCACCACACAGCCCATTCGTTTTTGTAGAGGTTCAAAACATGTTATCCTGAAAATATGCCACTTTGGCATATTAACTATTTTGAGCTTGAAAGCACTAGAGAAACAGCAGTTGCAGGAAGGGCTCTCTGACCTTCCCCTTTCTACCTAAAAGCAGGTCATAAAATTAACCATGAGAAAGGTGCCCTCACTGTACCAGGAGGAGAACATTCTTATCACTGGAGACTGAGGGGTGGTGTCAAAACCGATCTGTACAAACAAATCTATTAAAATAAGCCTTATCTTCTATTAATTTTTGCTATTTATTTCCTATTCACTTTCTCATAATTTACTACCCTTAGCCTGTATATCTTTGTTTTGTCACTTCTCCACAAATGTATCATTTCTTTGTTAAAAATGAATAAGCTCTTGGTCCTAACTGAAAATTCAGGTTTTTGTTTTCCTTACGAAAACTCCTTTGTGCACATAAAAGTATTAAGTAAAATTGGTGTGTTTTTTCCTGTAAATCTGTCTTATGTAAGTTTAATTTTCAGGTTCAGCCATAGAATCTAAGAGAGTGTTTTTCCTCCCCAATATTTTCATACTTTACGGCTTTATATTGCTTGAATAAAAATGTATCCATTCTATGAATGGTGAACATATCCAGTTTCAGACTAGTCTGAAAAAAACTTGTGGAAAACAATCTTGTACATGTCTTCTGGTACACATGAACAAAAGTTTTTCTAGAGTATATATGCATAGAATTGAACTGCTACCTTGTAGAATATGTGTAATTTAAAATTTCCTAAATAGTGTTCCCAAATAGTGTACTAGTTTGCACCCATAGTATCCACATTTTCATCCACACTTAGCATCTTCAGATATGTTTAAATGTTTGTTAATCTGGTAGGTTTTTAATGGAACCTAATTGTGGTTTTAATTTGCATTTCGCTGATTACTAAATGAGTTGAGATTTTTTTCACATGTGTTTGAGGGATTTTGACTTCCTCTTTTTTGTAATACCTAGATTAAAAAATTACATGTAGAAACCACATTTGGTAAAGCATATTCTATCAAGTTAAACATGTCTTTCAAACCTAATCAACCTATAGGGTTTGTTGGCTAATCTATGCTTCTTGTTAGACTCATATATATACCTGAATGTAGTAGTTAAGACTTCTTTAGAATTCAGAGCATTGAGTTAAGGTTTAGGAAATATGGTGGAGTACAAAAGAAAGAAAATATAATACTTAGATGAGTAAAACTTGTTGATCTCAGAGAGTTTGTTAATAAATTTGAACTGATTTTCTAAAAACTTAATAAAAATATTGAAGATATGTAGCATAAGAGACTTATCTAAGTAAATTGAAACTAGTTTATGAAGTTTTCATGGAAAATGTGCATTTTGAGTTAGGTTTGAATCTTCCAGTTAAAAAAAAAAAGGTTTTACTGAACACTAGCGAAGTACTTGCAACTGTTTGAAGTAGTTGGAAAAAGATAAGTTATGGAAAAGTCTTAATATAATGGTCTAACTATCCACTGTGCTTAAAGGATAAGATTATCACAGATAATTATTGATAATGTAATGATGAAATAATTGTAGAAAATATAAATTAACTTTTTAATACACCCTGTGAGTATTGGAATTCATAAAATGGTCTACCTTTAGATAAGAAAAAAATGAGATGATAGTGTCCTTGTCTTTAAAATGGGTGAGTTGTAGACTGTCAAAAGAATCTCAAAATGAGTAGATAGTATGGATGGATAAAGGTGAGGCAAGGGAGATTTTGGTAGAAGAGAAACATTTATTGAATATTCCTTCAAAGGAAACGCTAAGCTTGACACTAACTGCCTGTACATGTCTTAGTTCTTCTAGTATTTTTTTTTTTTTTTTTTTTTTTGCTGTATGCGGGCCTCTCACCGCTGTGGCCTCTCCCGCCGCGGAGCACAGGCTCCGGACGCACAGGCCCAGCGGCCACGGCTCACGGCTCACAGCCGCTCCACCGCAGGTGGGATCCTCCCGGACCGGGGCACGAACCCACATCCCCCACATCGGCAGGCGGACCCCCAACCACTGCACCACCAGGGAAGCCCAGTTCTCCTAGTATTTTAAATGATGTCAGTTTTACTTGAAGAAATAGTGGTGTTAGATAAATGTTGGTCTTTAGGGTAGGGTCTGGTAATATTATCTCTGATGTCTAAAACTATATGTCTACTTTTCATGCTTAAAATAAATGCTTTTATTTCCTTATGTGCACACCATCCATTATGAAGAAAAAAAACCTGGCAATTATTTATTTAGTTTGTTCAATGCATATAGTCAATTAAAGTAGCAAATTCTGTGGGGCTAGAATTATATGGCATTTCCTCATTTAAAAGAAAAATGACATTGTTACTGTATAAGCAAAAGTTATGGTCTGGTAACCAGAAACTCTCAATTCTCAGTCACTTGTGAGGACAAAGTAGATTGCATTTTAAATTTTTTATTTTCTGGTTGTTTCTCATGCAAAAACACATCCTGATCAGCAGAGCAACTCTATTCATAGAAACTTGAGAGTCACAAGTGGACCTAGGCTGATGGGGCAAACACAGTTTGGAATATAGTTTGTCACTTTGCCAGATGAAAAATAAAGCTCAGGAGATTTGTACAACAAATTAAATATTTTGCCAAGAAGTGTTACAAATCATTTACACACACAATTTGTGGCCAGAACTCCTAAATTTACTCCATGTAACAATAAGGATCAAGGAAGTATACTATGTGCCTGAAAGGTTGAGCATTAGAAGCAGTGAGCAGCACTAAGCTTTGCCCACCTAAAATTACTACATTTTCACTTCACATAACAGAGATAAAATCTTTAATAATGGATAAACTTTCTGGTTTTTTTCTTTTATTTGTTAAAATTGTATAAGCAATTGAAATTTTTCTGGTTAATTTTCCTTATTATGTGATCAAAAAAATTTTTATTGGTTTTATCAACTTGGGATTTTTAATTTAGTGTCAATACAAATAATGGCCATCATCACTCACAAAAATTATGGTGCCTGTTTGAATGGCACAGTAACAGCACCACCATTAGATGTTACTGCTTCAAAGATTAATATTTAAACTGAACAGACATCAATTTGATGATCATTTATTATTTTGCTATCAATATTTAGATGAGTTCTCCTTTTAAATACAGTTCACTGATTTTATTCCAGTTAAATATAACAACATCCAGCTCTTATCTACGCAAAATATGTAACTTGGGGGTATGAAAAATATAAATATTAATAAGGGTATTCAACATCCTGAAGAACAATGGAGTCACACATGTACCTGCTAGAACTCATCTGAATCATATGGAAATAAAAAATAATAATAATTTAGAGGTGATGATTCAGCATTGTTCTCAATGATAATGTGCCTCTGAGAATAAATACTATAAAATCTTAAATAATCAATCCATATTTTAATGCTTTTGAAAGGAGAGTGGGGATTCTCCAAAGAGTTTCCAGATCACTGAGAAAGAAATGAATAACGTTGTTTGTGCAAGTGGTTGGGAGTTGGAAAATTAAATTGAAGGATTATATTTATTAGAAAGAGACCATTGAGAAACACTGACTAGGAAGGATTTATAAGAATTGATATAACCCTCTACAATGTTGTATACATAAGACAATACATTCCATATTTTGTGGTAGTTTAACAGATGTAAAGCATAATTTTGACAAAATGACCCTCTTTACCATTTGATTACAGCTTAACTCATGAGGTGTAAATCTACTGTACAAAATATTTCATAGTATAAAATGCATGTGGAAGTCCTGTTAACAATCAGTACATTATTTGTCAGGTATACATATGAGTCTGTTTAGCCTGTTTTCACTATTACTTTGTATTAATAATTTTGTCTTATGAAAAAAAATTTAAATAAATTAAAAAAATTTTAGAATAGTTTTAGGTTTACAGAAAATTTGCAAAGTTCCTGAATATCCCTCACCTATCTTACATTGCCGTGTTACATTTGTCAATGTAAAAAGTGAATGAAATTATTCTAAAAGACTAAAGCTCATTTAAAGATTAAAGAACTACAGAGGTAACTATTTTAAAATATGAATAGAGAGATGAATTATATTACTAGAATCAAGTGTGCTTGAACAAATAAATATAAGCAGCCAAGAATCACAATTATTTGGTGCTCCTATAAAGCTTTTTATAATCTCTTCATCCAAGGTAATCAGAACATTTATATCTGACTTGAAAGGCAAAGACTGATGGGTATGCCAGGTTAAAGACACACAAGTCAGTTAAGGAGCGCTAGAAATTGATAAGATTTCTTTCATGAGGACTAACATTTTTCAATTCATTTATTCCTATTCTGATTAATTATGACACTATTTTGAGAGTATTCTGGCAGATTTATTGCTAATTAGTTCGGCTCTTCATACTTGCTGCCTAGTACAGGATATAGTGACAGCCCTTATGTGGGTTTATATTTATTAGGAGAGTAAAATCAGTGGATCGGGTCCCTGTTTAAATAGATATTTTTAAGGAAAATTTCCTTCATCTAAACATGTATCCTCCTAATAACGAAAGACAATGTGAATTAAGAAAAGTAACTATTTTCATGTTGAGCTTTAACATTTTACATGAATAAAATATTTATCCATTCTTCTCATAGAAATTTTAAAAGCTGTACATTTGTATCTATCAGTTATACTCTTAAAATTAGTTATACTCTATAAATTTTCATGTAGTATATTTTTAAGTAAAAACAACATTGAAACTTTAGTTTTGTTTTTTCAGAAAAATGGTAGAAAGAAAAATTTATATTAATATTTGCAGTTAAATCAGGAGAAAGATTTCCTTTATTGAAAGCGATTTTTGAAAAAAAAATGATCACGGTCTTTGTTCAGACCTGTGAGTGTCCTACCCCTGTAACAGCCTGGTCTCCCTGCTGTCAATACCACCCCATGCCAATCCATTTCCCCGTCCTATAAGTTTTATTGCTTTAAATCACTCATCTGATCATACCACATTCAGTAAAATAAATAAATAAATAATATTTTTAAATTAAAAAATTCATAGCATTCTAACTGCTGAAGAATGGGTTTTTACAGGGCCAAACAGTCTGGGACTCAGGTCTCTCTAGTTGAAAATTAGGGTCAGGTATGCCAATGTATTTGCAGTGCCTATTGCCCTTGCATTGGTGTCATCTCAACTTGCAATATCTATCTGCTTACTCTTCATTTTTAAAGATTCTGTTAGTTCCTCCTCTGTGAATTCTTCCCCAATTCCCCAGGAGCACCTTCTTGCCTCTTCACTTAATGCTCAGTTTATTCCTGATTAATGTGCATGCTATTGTTTGGACACTGCTTGTTTAGTCATTCTTCTTTTACTTCAGAATGTGTAAGAAATTTTGCATTTTGCATTCCTCAAGTGAATAGCATAGTCCCTGCCAAAGAGTAAAACACTCAATAAATATTGATAGAGGAAAGAGTAGGAAAATGTATAGTGATTTTAATTGCAGTAAAGAAAATAAATGCGATCAAGAAATACCTAAATAATTTCATCTTGTTTATAGGGTAAGAAATATTTTTCCTCAGTTGTTAAATATGACAGATACTGATATGACATTATCCCTTAAAAATTTTTTTTTTTGCCTGCCAGAACATTGCAAGAGAAAAAGCCTTAGCTATGAGGCTTTGTTTATTTCCTCTTTTTCTCATTTTGGAGGAGTCAGTTAACAACTGGTGCCTACATGCCTAAGAACTGATGTTACCTGGACATCTAACATAATACTGTGCCTCTACGTACTAGAAAATAAAAAGAAGCAAGAGGATTAACATTTATAACTTTTAAGTTATGAATTTCTAAATAACACTTTCTGAATCTAGTTATGTGAAATCCTTTTTTGAGCTTCTATTTTCTTCTCATTTCTCTATTGCTGAAAAATTCTGATTCTTCCCCCCCCCAACCACTTTTAGAGAACAAGTAGTCTACTCTTTGAGAGTTAGAAGGATGGTTAGTGTCTCAACTTTGATAGAGAGTGTGACTTCACAAATGTAAATATGCAGTAGAGAAAGAGATCCATCTTAAAAAGAATGTAGCTTTGACTGTTGGCATGTGGAGCTGACTGGAAGAAATTAGAAGAAAAATTAGACTCAGTCATTAAAGAGCCACAGCACCTTGGGTCCAAAGAGAAAGACTATGCAAAACTTAAAATGATATTTGAGTACCTAACATTCTACAAAGTAGAAGGCTGAAGTGAGCATATTCTTCAATACTATCTTCAGATATGGCTCAAGAGAATAATGGAGAAGGAAGTAAATCCCAGAGGGCAGAACCAAGGGCCACGGAGCACAATAAGCTTTGGGGTTACCTTCAGGGAGTAAAAAAGGTGACTTAATCAAAGGATATTCTCTATCTTCCAAATTTAGCATTGCTGTGGAATAGCAACTGTTTTGTGTCTCCAGTTCGTCTGCTATCTTGAAGGGGTTTTTTGTGTGTGTGATTAATTGGTACATACATACAATGAAATATTACTCAGAATCTAAAAGTTTGTGCTCTAAGTCTATGAATCTGTTTCTGTTTTGTAAATAAGTTCATTTGTATCATTTCTTTTTAGATTCTGCGTGTAAGCAATATCATATGATATTTCTCTTTCTGTCTGACTTACTTCACTCAGTATGACAATCTCTAGGTCTCTCCATATTGCTGCAAATGGCATTATTTCGTTCTTTTTAATGGCTGAGTAATATACCATTGTATATATGTACCACAGCTTCTTTATCCATTCCTCTGTTGATGGACATTTAGGTTGCTTCCATGTCTTGGCTATTGTAAACAGTGCTGGAATGAACATTGCGGTGCATGCATCCTTTCGGATCATGTTTTTCTCCAGATATATGCCCAGGAGTGGGATTGCAAGACTATATGGTAGCTCTATTTTTAGTTTAGTTTTTTTTTTTTTTGCGTTACGTGGGCCTCTCACTGTTGCGGCCTTTCCCGTTGCGGAGCACAGGCTCCGGACGCGCAGGCTCAGCAGCCATGGCTCACGGGACCAGCCCCTCCGCGGCCTGTGGGATCTTCCTGGAGCGGGGCACGAATGTGTGTCCCCTGCATCGGCAGGCAGACTCTCAACCACTGCACCACCAGGGAAGCCCTATTTTTAGTTTTTTTAAGGAAACTTCATACTATTCTCCGTAGTAGCTGTACCAATTTACATTCCCCCCAATAGTGTAGGAGGTTTCCCTTCTCTCCACACCCTCTCCAGCATTTATTGTTTGTGGATTTTTTGATTAAAAAACACATAGCTTTTAGTTCAACAATTCTAACAACTTATCATAAAGATATATATAAGCAAAATGACCTATATATAAGAATGTTCAATACAATATTTTTTGTAATAGTAAAAGAATGGAAACAATCTAAATGTCAGCAGGGAAAATAATGATGTATTTATGTAGACATTATAAAGGATTAGTCATTTTTTTCTGGAAATATACTCAAAATATATTGTAATGTTAAAAAAGAAAGTGAAGAATAGTATGTACTTGCTGCCATACAGATCAAATTTGAAAATATATTTACCTGAATACATATGATGTATAGTTACGGTGACCACATATTTTAGTTTGCTCCATATATTTCTGATTTTCACCTGTTGTCCTAGCTTAATGAAAACTTGTACACCCTTTTACTCTCACAAAAGTCTCAGTTTGGTCAATAAACTATATGTGTGCCTTAAGTTTAGGTGGTATATGCCTAGAATATTATTTAAGTATGCACAAGAAATACAATTATGGGTGCCACCAGGATTGTTGTGGGTCTAGAATGGAAAAAACAATTTATATATAGTTTTTTTGTAAGTGTATCATAACCATGTGCATGGATTGTCAATTCATAAGAGTATAAAAATTTGAAATTGTTAAAATTTATTTCCATAAGATTTTTATAGAATGTGAAATTATTGTGAAATACAGGAAAAATGATTAAAATAGCAACACGAAATTATACTGTTATGTGGAGAGAAAGAAGCAAATAGAATCATCATTAGAGAATATTTAAATGTACAGTGACCAAGAATTGCATTCTGCTGCTACAAAGCCAAATTGTGGACCTAAGGCAGAGTATAATTTTCTCACTGACCTCTTGATGTTTTGCAAAAATAAAATGTGTGAGATAATTATAATGGCTTCCAGTAATTAAATAGACTCCTAATTTGTAAATAAATCTTGCATATTTTCAGTTCTCACCAGGATATAGTATCTATCTTAACACCATGGAAAAGCTCAGAAGACTTTTTTCCTCAAAATTCAGTCTATTTTTTCTTCAGGCCAGAAGGCTATCATAAAATCAAGCATTGTAGGACAAGCTTCACTAATTATTTGTTAGAATATAAGCTTCTGGTATGGCAGCAGCTTTTTCTGGCTGGTTCACTGTGATAATAGTGAACCATTAGCTATAATAGTGCCTGGCATATTATAAGGATACAATAACTACTTGTTGAATAAATGAATAAATGGATTAATTAAGAAAAATTACAATTTGACAGGTATTCCCATACTATAGTTTGGTATATAAATTGGCATAAACTTCTTTCAGGGTGAGGTATTTTAATAGCACAGAGTTAAAAGTATATTTTTTGAATGGGCAATTTTATTTCTAGAAATTTATCTTGGAAAATACTCATACAAAGCACTAGAATTCATACAACATATGTTATATTCTCAATGTGACATTACTGTAAATAGTAAAAATGTCATAAGTATTCATTTATTCATATTTAGGGGAATAAAGTCAATTATTTTCTATTCATAAATGGAATATAATGCAGGTATTGAAAATCAAGTAGATATATATTTACTGAGTTTGAATTGATCTATAAGAAAGAAAAGGCAGGGGAAGGAAGGAAGGGAGGAAGGAAGAAAGAAAGGGAGGGAGGGAGGAAACTACCCACAAAGAATCCCCAGATTGGCAAGGTCAAATATGAAAACTTTTAGTCAGCAATGAAATCAATTAAATGAATAACTTTTATAAATATATTTTTTAAGTTAACTGTAAATTTTACCAAAAATTTCTATAATGTATAAATATAGTATATATGTATATATTTATTTGATCATGGTTTTATTTCCCTGTTACTAAGCTCTACAAAAGCTGGTATTCTGATTTTTGTGTTCATTTCTTTGCCACTTATTCCAATTCATTGTAGACACTCAACAATTATATGGGTTTTCTTTTTTCTTTTTTTTTTTTTTTTTTGGTGATGTATATAAAGCTAAGCTATCAAGAGATATCTCAGAAATAAAGTCAAAGATCAGGTATGGAGTAATATCATATATTCTCTGTCATGTGAACTAGATATATTTAAAATAAGAGGGTTGGACAAGTTTCTCCTAATAAGTCTAGAGGCCGAGGGATCAATATTTTGCTGACAGTACTTTGAGCTCCTGCTGCTTTATTATGTACATATAGAAAGGCACAGGCAGTCTTCACTTCTTTTGTATTTTAATATTTCCTCTGGCAATCTAAGCAGGGTAGCCATCTCCATGCCCTTTGTGTTACAGAATGCTGTTGACTAAAATCATTATGCAGATGTGTGAGTCTGCAAAACTCAGTGTCTAACAGGCATCTCCTGTTCCCCGCCTCCTGCCTCATGAATGTAAAAGAACTTTGATTTGGTTGGACAATGCAACTCGTATTGTGCACACTGTGTGTAATTCTCTTTGTTTTGTCTCATTGTGTATCCTTTGGTCAAGCAAAACTATCTGATTTAAACTGCTGATAGTCCACAGTATTTACTCTGTGGTAATGTAAGGCATGGTTTCATGCTGAATTTTCAAATTCAAATGACCATAACCCTAAACTTGGTAGAGATTGTGATTTTTATGACTGATTTTTTTTTTTTTTTTCGTTACGCGGGCCTCTCACTGTTGTGGCCTCTCCCGTTGCGGAGCACAGGCTCCGGACGCGCAGGCTCAGCGGCCATGGATCACGGGCCTAGCCGCTCCGCGGCATGTGGGATCTTCCCGGACCGGGGCACGAGCCTGTGTCCCCTGCACTGGCAGGCAGCCTCTCAACCACTGCGCCACCAGGGAAGCCCTATGACTGATTTTTAAACAGTGTTTCTTCGGAAAAAAAGTAATCGCCACTATGGTTTTTGGTGATATTGATAAGTTAGTAAAGATCGTGGAGCAGTTTTAGAAATAAAATGTTATAGAGCTTTTATATGGGATTATTTCTGGAGACTCAATTTCACTTTACTGACATTTACATACAAACAACATTTCCTGGGGTTCTGCTGTTAGAATAACACAGAAGGGAGAGTGACTCAGAGCCTGAAACAAACCAGAAAAATGAGAGCCCTGAGTGCTCATCCCACCTTCTGTGCCAGCACTGCCAGAAGGGCTTCGATGAGTTAACAAATGATAAATTTATGATTGGGTAAAAAGTGACCCACACTACGTTTTTTCTATTATTTTTAAAGCCTAAGAAAACCTATTTAATTGAACTATTCATTTAAAAAAATTTGAACTCTCTGAGTAAGAAGGAAACACAGACTATAATTTAAATATTCCTTGACCTCCTGCTTTCAAAGAGGTTAAAGCAGACTAATATTAAGGTAAAAATCTATTTCCAAATAATTATAGTCCTTGGGTTTGTGAGAGGGTAGTATATTGAAAGGCATTAACTATAATAGATATGTGATAACTGCCATTTGACTGACACTCAGGTACTACTTGAAGGACTTCTCCAAGGACGGAAGATTCTTTCTACCTCATAAAAACCTGGGTGCCCCCAAAGGAGGAAAGAGTAAGTGTTCTTGAGAAGATATTTATTTGAATATGTTTTGAACAGGGAATTATAAGAGAAATAATTATACTATTACAATCAAGTTCATACGATAAAAACAATAATATTTATAGGGCTTTTATAATTTGTCAGACATTTTAAACATATAAAAATTCCTTTAATTCTCCAAAGAACCATGTGATGTAATTTTCCAAATAAAGAGACTAGGGCCTAGAAAGGTTAAAAAATTCCCAAAGGTTCTACCTCTAGTAAATGGTAAGGCTCAGATTAAAATACAGGCAATTGGACTGAACGTAGTAAGTTATAAAAACTAAAGATAAATTTCTACTGAAAGTATTTTTCTTTTAAAATTTAGAATGTCTAACTGATATGTGAGAATATTGAGTTCCTATTTTACCTCTTTTTAAATAAGTTCTCTCAATTATAAGAGGTGTTTATCTTGGTGATTAGGTTTTATTAATGGCATACAGGTAAAAACAATTCCAAATTATCATATATTTTGCCTCTTAAGAGTTGTGCAATCATTAATAGAGAAGTACAAGAAGCCATTTGATAAACAGAGGCCTTTGTTCATAATATGTTGTACATACAATTTCTCTTAATTTGTCCTTGTGATTCATAAATAAATGAAACATTAGATGTAGGAAAGGCAGATTTTTATGTTTTATATTTAATAAAAACTATTTTAATTACTTAAGAAATGTATCCTGACTGATATACTTAGCATAGTACTTACTATATAGAATTTGTTTAATGAATTAATTTTTAAATTAATTAGTAAATCTAAGATTGCCTAGATATAAAAATCACTATATTGTGTTTAAAAGTAAAGCTGTGCTTTGGGACATTATAAGCTGTGGATAACTAGTCCTGATGTATTTCATATGAGGTAAAATAAATATTTTCAAGAATTTTTACTCTACATTATATTTTAAATTTAATCTATGACATTCTCATTTTGCATACTGATTTTGTTTTACATTAACCAGTTATCTGTAACATGGAAATACCTTTGGACTAAGAGAAGCAAAAAGAGTTTGATTCAATCATATGCATTATCATTTCAACAAATATGTGATAAAAAAGTAGGTCTCAAAGTACAATGCTTACCTTTACTAATTCAAAGAATGTATTATTTAGAATATATATCCTAATGGAAGCTATTTGGGGAGAAATAAGTAGTATATATAGAAAGATAAATGAGACTTTTCAAAGGTTTATGGAAGGTAAAAATGATTTGTGAGATATTAATTCTGGGGAGACACAGACAAGGGAGACAAGTTTCTTGTCCTGAAGGAGTCCATTTTGTTAGAGGGTGACAATCAGTTAAAAGAAAAACAAAGTAGATTAAAATGACAAGATATTATGACAGTTATGAGAAAGGTAAGTGCCTTCTGTGGTAGGATAAAGAATGGCTCTGTGGACACGAGAAGATCCGTAAAATCAAAGCATCAAAAAGATAATGAGGTAGGATTTAATTGCTGGTACTTTCTTGTGTTTCTTTTGCATATACATAACATACTAAAGAATTTTTACAAGCTGCACGGTTATGAAAGAAAAAAGAAAACAATGTGAATGTCTAATTGAAGGGGTTTTTAATAAGCTTTGATAATGGTGCTTAATTTCCACTTATATTTACTTGTTTCCTCCTGTAAGAGCCCATGAATTCCCAGTTAGGGCAATGTTTTAGAAACTCAATATATTATGTAATGGACTACAAAGCTATAAATAACATCATAAATAAAACCAATCTAATTATATCACAACAGAGGCTAAGAATCCATTTGTAACCTACCAAAAGATCCAGCTGAAGATACATATGTTTTCCTTAAAATAATGAAGTATAGAATGTGTGAATTTTTTCACAAGCAAGCCTGAGGTTTTGTGTATGTCAAACTAGGGAGAGGCTATATGTTTTCCGTGAAAGAGAAAAAGGATTACTTTTAATAAAATTAGAAGCAGAAAAGTTTCAAGCTTATTTCAGTCATGAGTATGCCATAGCTAAATTAAAATCCACAGTTTTATATCTGGAATCCAAAAAGTGTTTCAAATTGGAGGAATTTCAGCTATTTGTTTAAACATGGATGTTAAATCACTCAGATTTTCTTGGATAACAAAATATAATGGAATATACAGATGTTAGTCTGAGAATTTGTAACTATGTCTGTCCTGTTAATAACGGGAATACTTGATGACCTGGATTCCACTCACATGGAAAAATAAAAGAAGCAATGAAAACTAGATTCATTGCTTGCCTACACTTTATGTAAATATGATTCACATTACTCAGAGCTTCAAACTCTATTACAAAGGGAAACTAGGATTTGAAGCTTTCTTGTAAGCAGTAACACAGAGAGCAGGGTTATATCTGGAAGTATTAACCTGTGTGTTTCCTGTGTATTTCTCTTCTTATCTTCCAGCATTTCATTCGAACCCTAAGCCTTTTTTATCCTCTTTTTCATCATACATAGAACTGACAAGTAAATACTTAGAGAAAGCATTGGTGTAAGTGATAAACTGAAAGATTCTACCATGTACTTAGCAAGTTTTTCTCCACCCAAAGATAATTTTAGGTCTGTGGTAAATGGGAGGGAAGGGGAACTGGTGGCATAGGGGAGATGCAGATTTAAAGGAAGGAGTAGAGAAGCAAGAGCCATTGGCATGAAAAAGGACAGAAGTTCCAGAAAGTTGTTGATTCCGGATCCTCATCTATTCACAGCCTCTGGACCACTTGCCAGCTAGTAGTTTGAACCATTAAGTTCATCTGAATATGAATAGGTGGTCTTCGGCATTCTGTACTGCAGTAGGACATGAGAAAAACATTTTCCCAGTCCCATTCTATGGAGGAATTGAATAAAACTAGCTTTATTTATTTATAGGATTTATTTACTTATAGGATTTCCCTATAAGTTAGCTCAGTGTTGGGCCCTCTGGAATTTAATACATACCATTGAAATGACTTGTTAGTTCCAAATATGTGTGGCCTTTCATTTTACAAAGTGTCATGTGTATTTTTTTTAATAGTTTATTTTTCTAGATAGCCTGACATAGTACAGTCCTCTAGATGTTCTCCTCAATCCAAAAAAGGGGACAGTTAGTCTCTTTAAAAATAAAATTATTTTTTTCCTGTAAATAAAAATCAGCAAGGGATTCTTAGGTAATATTTTCATGACATTCGCTATTGGTTTGTGACTTTCAGAATGTGAAGTATCAACTTTCAAAAAATCACATGAGAATACTACTTGAAAAGATGAGTTACTTGTTTTTCAGGTACTGTTACTGATATTCAAAACGGCAGTGTATTTATGTATGTTCAGCTCTCCTTCAGAGTAATGATGCTTATACTATCCTTCAGGGAAGTTAAGTAGGAGAATTTGTAAGTTTTATAATTGACTCTAAATTTCAGTTTTAGAAGAATTTTACATTCAGTCATGTTTTATTTAACATCTCAGAATGGCAAGTGGATGAGTATTCCTGTATCACCAAGGTATCAATGAAACATTAATTTATAGCAACATGCAGAGAGGTGGAAAAAAACCTTTGACAGACTTTAGGTAGTAGGAAGTGAAGAATAAATTTTACAAGAATTTAAATATCACACAGAATTTAGTTTGCAGTTATTATCCCAAGAAAACTTCAGTATAGGAAAATAACTTTTCCAAGTCTTTCTCTATATAAGAAATCTGGTGTTATATATTGGTAAGATCCTCTGGAAACAATATGCTGCATGGCCCCAAATCAAAATAAATAATCGCAGTCTCTGATTGGGTAATCTCACTTATGGAAATTTGATTTAAGGGAACAATTATCAAAAATATAATGCTATACACTCAGAAAAGTTTGGTAAAATTTTAATTCATAAAATCATAAAATTTAAAAAGTGAAAATCTTATGTCTAAGGAGGTTTTAAAGGTTATAATATATCAGCTAAAAGGAATGTTACGTAGATATTAAAAATTATAAATATGAAGGAGAAATGAAAATTTTCATGCAAAAAGCACAGAATTAGACTTTTCAAAATTGGTATTTATAACATGTTACACAAAGTCAAAGTGATATAGAAAGAAAAAAATAGTTATTTGATTAGAGCCGGCAAAACTGTATAGAATGTGAATTGTATTGAATATATTGTACTGTGTTGAATACATATGATTAGGGGTTGAAACAAGTTCATATCAATTTTACCCCTTGACGAAGTAAGTCTAGCGGTAGTGTTAGAATCACATTATTATTCATATCTTATTTTTTCAAAATTACTTTAATGTTTTTGTATTGTTATTGAAAATGTTATTTTATTTTTAAATAAATAGGAATTGTAAGTTAAATATAATATCAAACCATTATATAAATTAAATATTACAATATTTAACCATTACCTTTATCCTCTATCCATCTAAGAAAGAAAAATCACAATTTTATATATCTGGCTCAATTTGTTTTTCTTAATTAGGCTAGGCATACCGTAGGAAACTGATAAAGATCTTGTTGACAAATGAAAATCACTAGGAATTAAAATTAGCCTGCTTATGCTAATCAATACTTGGAAGACATTGAGGCATGCACATTCATTAGAAAATCATTACTGCACGTAAGAGATGTATTTGAAGCCACACTAATGTAAAACTTTAAAAGATATGTTTAGTGCAAGTCTTAATAGGTGAAGAGTGATAAGGAAGGAGTCATTAGTGCAGTGTTTGTAAAGTGTGGTAAATGGACCATTGCAATTCTCTGTGTTCTGTCATGGTTTTCTGCGGATATAGCTGCTGCTGCTGTTTGTGGTGGCATGAGGAAGGGGAGAGAAGAAAAAATTTTCTTTATGTTTCCCAAATTGGAAATGTGAAATTTATATTCCATTCAGATTTTAATTCAATCTTGTTCTATTCTTAATCTCTACATTGTTAAGGTTTTCCCATGAACTACAGAATCACATTGTTGAGTTTGTCTCTATTATCAGCCTTTGAACAAGGCTCAGTGATTTTGGTCCAAGTGTTTCACATCATTTACTTTTTATTGTTTATGTTTAATAATTTATCATATATCACCTTTTACTGCTATTACTCTAATTTAAGATATGAATCAATGGCTAAAAAATAGTTTATTTAAAGTGTGGGGATAAACAAAGTACTGTGAAAAGCACATTCAGAATGATGTATGTAGGAAGTGAGTGCACACATAGAATGTGCAGACCATGTGCTGAGAAAACTCTAATTTCACAGAAGTGGCCATCAAAGGAAATTTTTAAAAATCGGAAGTTTAAGGCTGAATATTTTAAACCGGATGTTACTGGACAATTTCATTGTGTCTTAAAAATGTATCTCAAAGAGTAACGTAAAACCACTAGAAATTTTTCATCATTTTCTGTGAAACACAAATGACTTCTCTGGAATACAGTTGATATTTATACAACAAACATCAAATTTTTTTCTAATGTATAGATTGACATATTCTATATTTGTAAGGAGGTCTTATTTATTTTTACAATATTATTCCAAGTTATTGCTATTAATTTTGTGATCATGCTTTTTATTGTACAAGTGATTGATTAGTCATTAAATATGAGGAAGAAAACAAATGTACAGAGGCTTCATGTACATTTTTATACCTTAGAAGGAAAGGAGGTTTAAAAATCACATTTTTGGCAGAAAAATATATAAAACAATTTGAAGTTTGTTCCAAATAATACACTCATAAAAATACAGAAGTAGCTATTAGAAAATATTTTTTTCATAAATGCAATATTGATAGTGTTATTAAATCAATGATATATAATGGGAAAAACACTTACTGTATATGAACCTATCATCTATTTATTTTAGATGATTATTATCAGTACACAGTATGTTTACACATGTGTGTGCACACAAAGCATATCTATGTATCATATATATACATATATGCATGTTTCTGTATGTATATCTATATTTGAAGGAGAAGTGCTCTGCTTATTAATGAAATTATATGCATTATAAAGAAAAGGCTTCTCATTTTATAATCTATGCAGTAAATTGGAAGAGGATAAAAAATGAAAGAGTTGTATGAGTAGCAAGAAAGTGTTTAAGTGTATAGGTAGGAATTTTCAGTATTTTCAGTGATTTTGCCTAAGATAACTAAACCCTACCACCCATATCATCTGATAGTTATTACCCTATCAGTCAATTATTTGCCAATTCATGCTAAACTTCTCCAAAAATGGTGATATTTACTCTCTTTATTTTCTCACCTGATACTTATTTCTCCTCTACTCCAATTTGACTTCAAGCACAGTATTGCCTCTGAAATAATTCTTGATAAGAGCCATGGGGGGCATGTTTAGCAAACAGGAAGAAGCTGCATCGGAATCTCTGATTAATTTAGTGATGAGTCAGAAAAACAGAGTGACTAGGAGCCCTTCAACTTATGCAACTGACTTTCATTTCCCCAAAAAATGCTTTCTAAGGAAGTCTTTTACTTTCATTTTGATGCCTTTCTGACTGCCAGGCCTGCTTTTTCTTTTTTTTTTTTAACAGCTTTATTGGAGTATAATTGCTTTACAATGGTGTGTTAGTTTCTGCTTTATAACAAAGTGAATCAGTTATACATATACATATTTCCCATATCTCTTCCCTCTTGCGTCTCCCTCCCTCCCACCCTCCCTATCCCACCCCTCTAGGTGGTCACAAACCACCTAGCTGTGCTATGCGGCTGCTTCCCACTAGCTATCTATTTTATGTTTGGTAGTGTATATGTATATATCTATTTTATGTTTTATGTTATGTATATATATCTATATACATAACATAACATAACATATGTTAGGTATATATATCTATATACAAAACATAACAACATATATCTATTTTATGTTATGTATATATATCTATTTTATGTTTGGTAGTGTATATATATCCATGCCACTCTCTCACTTTGTCACAGCTTACCCTTCCCTGCTTTTGATTCAGTATTTAAAGATAAAAGTATATTACCTTAATCATCAGACACAAATGAAGAATGAAAGCAAGGATTCCATTTCTTGTATTTTCCTTTCTAGAAGATCCAGGCAACTGCTAATCATTATGTTTCAAGGAAAGAAAGAAAGAAAGAAAGAGAGAGAGAGAGAGAGAGGAAGAAAAGAAAAGAGAGAGAAAGGAAAGAAAGAAAGGAGGGAGGGAAGAAAGAAAAAAAAGAAAAGGAAGGAAGAAAGAAAGAAAAAAAGAACAAAAGGGGGAAGGAAGGAAGAAAGAGAGAAAGAGGGAGGGAGGGAGGACGAAGGAAGGAAGAGGAAAAGGAAAAAAAAGGAAAAATAGGCCTAGTTTTATCTGGTTTATTATAACTGTCTCTTGATTTGCATCTCATAGTTAACATAGATGTCAGGTAAAATCTGTTTGGCTTCATATATCTATTATATTATGAACTATCCCTCCTTTATTGGTTAATTTAGAAATTCACTGAAATATCTACAAATGATACAGTGATAACAGTTCTAAACTACATTTGGCACATAATCTGCTTACTATCACTTCTTGGCATAGTAGTAATTTTTTAAAGTGACTTTAATTTCAGAAATGCTCTGTGGATTCTAAAATTTTAAAAGCACTGGCTACCACCAGCAGAATGGCTTTTGGATAAGTGGATAATTATAACCTTTCTAAGAACTAAATTAATTAGCTGCCCTGCTTTCCTAAGGAGAAAGCTTTGTACTTTGCACATAAGGATCCCTCATGTTACCACCTTACAATCACACCCACTTCAATCCAACACCACCTTCTTCTTACCTCTAACCCTTGGCAACAACTAATATGTTCTCTCTAAAATTTTGTCTTTTTACAGTACTGTATTAAAGAATAATACAATATGTATTATTAGAGATTGGCTGTTTTCACGCAACATAATTCCCCAGGGATTCATCTACTTTGTTGTTTATTTATTATTATTATTTTTCTTCAGTATTCAATGATCTGTATGAACCATGGTTTAACCATTCACATTTATTCACTATTCATTATTTGTATACAATAATTTCATCAGCAAATAATATGTCATTTTTCCTTTTTTATTATTATACTAATTATTTATTTTTGAATGCTTTAATGCATTGGCCTGAACCTTCAGTATAATATTAGATAGAAGTTTTGAAAGCAAGTATTGTGTAGGTTTTTGGTAGATGCTATATATCAAGGAAGTTCCTTTTTCTTCCTGATATGCAAAGAGGATTTTTTTTAAATCATGATTGCATGCTGAAATGTTTGTAATGCTTTCCTTCATCTATTGGGATGAACATATGATTTTTATCCCTTTTTTGGTTAATATCTTCAATTATTCTTGCATTCCTGGAATAAGTGTCACTTAGTAATGATGTAATATACTTTTGATATTTCCCAGACTTGATTTTCTGTCTTGTTTTTAGAATTTTTACACTTACATTAATAAAGAGAATTTTGTCATCTTGTAAAGTTCTTATTATGATTATTATTAAGGATATGAAGTCTTATACAGTTGGAAAATATTCCCTCTTTCTTTATTCTCTGGAAAACTTTATGTGAGATTGGTGATATTTCTTCCTTGTATGTTTTGAAGAATTCATCTCCAAAATGATTTAAGCCTGCAGTTTTCTTTGTGTGAAGTTTTTAGTAATGGATTCAGTTTTAAAAGAGATGTAGTAGTATTTAGATCTTTTATTTTCCTTTGTGCCTTAAATACTATTGTTGTTATATTTGTTAATTATGCATATATTTTAAAATATAATGCATTGCTATTTCTGGTTTGTACTCTCAGTATGTGTTTATGTGTATCATATTTTTACTCTTTTAATTGTTCATCATTTCAACTTGTACATTCAAAAGGGGTCATTATTGGCCTTTGAAGTTCAATATAAATTTTAGAACTTGTTTTGCCCTCTCTTCCTCTCAAAAAGACAAATTTGGCTGGAATTTTTATTGGAGCAGTGTTTACTCTAAAGATCAATTTGGGGGATAATTTATATAATATTCCATGAAATATTTATGTCTCCTTTAGTTTGCAATAATTTTAGTTTTCATTATACATCTTCTGTATACCATTTATATATTCCTTTCTATGTATTTGATATTATTGATGTTATTGTTCATGGAAATATTTTAAAATTTCATCTTCATTATGTTTCTGCTATTGTACAGGTATGCAAATACTGCACTTTAACCCTGTATAATCTGTTTACTCAGTAAATTCTCTTATGAATTTTAGTAGTTTTTTGTATATTCTTTTGTTTTCTACATATACACGTATGTGGTCTACAGTAGAAGCAGATAACCCACCCTTCCAGCATTGTGTTTCCTTAAGTCCGTCACCCAACTCTACAAGATTATGAACTACATTTTTTTTCTTTCAGGTTATTGCAGTTCATAGGTTTAGCAAGTATTTTACCACTACGTAATGGTGGGTCACTCTGACTCTAGCGTTTTATAAGTTTATTCACTGTACAACACCCTGCCCTAAAGACACTGCTACATATTCAGGGTTCTGTTATCTGAATAACTTTCACCTATGTATCAATTTCTGTATTAGTCATCTATTGTCACCCTAATACTACATAGCACACACCATAAACATCTCAGCAGCATACCTTAATCAAGATTCCTTTAGGGCTTTTGGGTATGTGTATTGGCTGTGGAATTGGCTAGACTAATTTGAAATACTCCAAATATTCCAATCTCAGGCCCAAGGATATCGGCTACTTCGAATATGTTCTGATCTTGATTAGCGTCAAAAACTCCCCAAAAAGATAACGGAAACTTTCAAAATCTCTTAAGACATTGTCTTGAAACTGTCTCACTGTCACTTCTACCCTAATCCCACAGATCAAAGTAAGTTATATGGTTAAGAACAACAGCAACAGTGATGTGAAGTATATATTCCTCCTGTTCCATACAGCTTCATGATTTGGAAAATGTCTTGAGGAGACTAGCTTTATGTTTGAGATTGGAAAGGTTTCCAAATTCTTTACTAAAGTCTTACAAAACCACCTAAATTTTGGCTGTTGTCTTTTTGCATAGTGGCACTCCTAATGGGTAAAACACTGATTCTTAGCTTCCTGCCTATTCCTAGAATCAGTAGATACCCCCAGAGAAAAATCAGCTATAAACAGTCTGCTCCATGGTTCTCCTGGAATCTTATGTCTTCTAACTCTCATTGCTTCAGTAGCTCCCTGATGTCTTTTAACAGTTTGTATTTCTTAATCTATATTTTCTATTTGTTTTTGTTTTTTGGCAATAGCTACTCCCTCCCTTCTAGAATTGTTTTTTGAATAAATAAATATTCGTGTTATAATTTAAACTCTTAGAAATCTGATATGCTTGCTTTTTAACCCTATAGATATCACTGTTTTGAGGTTTATTGGATCACTCCCATTCTTGTTATTGAGAGACAATTTTCCACAGCATCTCTGCATATCTTGTATAAGCTTTTGTTCCCTACTATCTTTTCAAGAAGGTTTCTATAATGAACAACCTTAGAAAATATATATAGTCCCCTTCCAGGGCATAGAACAGATTTATCTGCTGTCCAGTAATAAAAATAATGTCTCCTTCTGGGGAAAATATTGGGTGGGTTTACTAGCTTCCCAAGATCTGAGTTTCTTAGCTGTGAGGGAGATTCATTGTGTGACTACTGTTCATCTCCATTGGAACTTTTGGGCTGGAGAAATCAAGGTGAACATGAATTTCAAGCTATCTGCTTGAGTATTATGTCTTCTAGCATCCATGAAACTGTGACATGATAAATTGTTAGCTTGTAGGAAGAGTAAAATCACAGACCCCCTCACTGTTCTTGATATCAGTTTTACACTTTATTACATATGGATGTGTCTAATTTTTTGTATATCTTAAAATTTAAATAAAGGATATCATTTCCAAGACAATATTGCCAGTTTGATGCATGTCTAGTTATATTTTCTTGTTGGTTAAACACACATTACTCTGATTAGAAATGGAGTGAAACAACTTTTTATATATTTAATGCTTTTATGATTAGTCATCTTTAAATTGTCTGTTTATATATATTTTGCCCATTTTCTTTCATTTTACCTTCCTTTTTTAAAGTTTATTTGTAGGAGTTAGTTTTTTGTCCATAGTATTAAAAACTACAAACTATCTTTGTCAGTAATATTTTCTACCAATATCATCTCTCAGCCAATATCTTGCAGTTAACTATTTTATGATTTCCTTTTAAAGAAATGTATATATTGAATTTATCAATTGATTGATTTATCAAATTATAAATTATTAGTTATTTATCAGTTTTTAAAATTTATCAGCATATATCTATTTTTATGGTTTGTGCCTTTTATATCTTATTTAAGCAACTTGTACTTAATATGTTGTTTTATATTTTAATTTAAAATATTGAATATTTGATTTTTCAACTAATAATTTTTAAAAAGAAAATTTGTTTTATATCATTTCTTTTCATATTAGTAGTAATTGTATAATTTTAATCTTTTATGTTTATATTTGGAAAGAATATGAAAATTAAGGAATAAACAATTGAATAGTAAATATTTTTTAAACCACTGCTATTATGAAATAGGTCTCTATAATTACGTAGATTTCTTTCAGTGTTCTCTATTCTATTCAATCAGTCTGCCTCCACCAATATACAGCTTCTTAGTTTTTATGACTCTAAAATATGGCTTAATATCTTGTATATTTCTATGGTTAAATATTCCTCTTTTTCTGCTATACTATCTTCTTCATAAATTTATTACCCATGCATGGCTCTATGATTTATTTTGATTTTTATGATCATCTTGCCAAGATATCAAACACTCTCAGAATCTTAATTAGAAACACATTATATATGTATACACAAAATACATATCTGTGTGTATATATATATATATATACACACACATATATATGTAATAAGAGTAAGTTATTGTTAAAATAGTTCTTTCTTCCAGCTATGAACATGGCATATTGCTCTTTTATTATTTTTTAAGTGTTTAATTTCTTTTAATGAAAAAATCAGTGTTATTAACTTGTATTCCTGGGGAATCATGAAGGATATTGTTAATATTTGTTTTAGTTCTCAAGTATAGCATTGGTTTTCGAATACATATATAAGTTTTTTAATACATATGTCATTCATGCATTTTGTAATATGAAAGAACATACACAAATAGTTAAAGAGGTTGAGAGTGGCAGATAATTTGGTAACCATGATTTTTGTATGTACAAAATCAGTCATTTGAATCATTTGCTCTTTTATAATGGGCATGTGATGTTGCTTTCAGAAAAAAAATAATAAAGATTACAGAGAGAAAAAGTTCTTGCAATAAATTCTTAGAATTTTTTCTTACCCATGGAACCCTCTTGCACTGTTGGTGGGAATGTAAATTAATACAGCCATTGTGGAGAACAGTATGGAGGTTCCTTATAAAACTAAAAAGAGAACTACCATATGACCCAGCAATACCACTACTGGGCATATACCCTGAGAAAACCATTAATTCAAAAAGAGACCACAATGTACCACAATGTTCATTGCAGGTCTATTTACAATAGCCCAGACGTGGAAGCAGCCTAAGTGTCCATTGACAGATGAATGGATAAAGAAGATGTGGTACATACATACAATGGAATATTACTCAGCTATTAAAAAGGAACAAAATTGGGTCATTTGTAGTGAGGTGGATGGACCTAGAGTCTGTCACACAGAGTGAAGTAAGTCAGAAAGAGTAAAACAAATACCGTATGCTAACACATACATATGGAATCTAAAAAAAAAAAAATGGTTCCGATGAAACTATGGGCACAACAGGAATAAAGACGCAGATGTAGAGAATGGACTTGAGGATATGGGGAGGGGGAAGGGTAAGCAGGGACGAAGTGAGAGAGTGACATGGACATATATACACTGTCAAATGTAAAATAGATAGCTCGTGGGAAGGAGCTGCGTAGCACAGGGAGATCAGCTCGCTGCTTTATGACCACCTAGAGGGGTGGGAGAGGGAGGGTGGGAGAGAGGCCAAAGGGGGAGGGATATGGGGATATATGTATACATATAACTGATTCACTTTGTTATACAGCAGAAACTAACACAACATTGTAAAGCAATTAGACTACAATAAAGATGTTAAAAAAAATTCTTACCCATGTTTTAAGTTTAGCCGAAGAACCTTATATTTTATTTGTTACTACCAAAAAATTTTTAAAATCAATTTCCTATTTGCCAATTACTAGTATACAAGTGGACTTTTAATTATGTGTACTGATTGTACATCCAAAACAATGGCTAAACTCTCTAATTTGTTCTAATACATTAAGAAAAAGTTCTGGAATTTTATATAGACAACCACATCACTGCAAATAAAGAAACATGTGTTCCTTCTATTTTATCTATCTATCTAATCTAGTCATTGGCTAGAAGTTCCAATGTAATTTTTGTTTCACTAAATTTGAACATCTTGTTTTCACAATGTCAAGTGAAATGCAATATCTATCTTTTTTTAAAACTGTTTATTTTTTTGGCTGCATTGGGTCTTAGTTGCTGTGTGCGGGCTTTCTCTAGTGTGGTGAACAGGGGCTACTGTTCGTTGTGGTGTGTGGGCTTCTCATTGTGGTGGCTTCTCTTGTGGAGCACGGGCTCTAGGCGCATGGGCTTCAGTAGTTTTGGCACGTGGGCTCAGTAGTTCCGGCTTGTGGGCTGTAGAGCACAGGTTCAGTAGTTGTGGCACATGGGCTTAGTTGCTCTGCGGGATGTGGTATCTTCCCAGACCAGGGCTCGAGCCCGTGTCCCCTGCATTGGCAGGCAGCTTTTTAACCACTGCACCACCAGGGAAGTACAATATATTTTTTAAAGAAATATATTTTCTGCAAGCTTTGTCTTGTAGATTGACTTGATTTCTCTAATGTAAGATATGGGCAATGTTTAATCTGGTTTAGTTTTGGATATATATTTAACTGAAAAAGAAATCTAGATTCTCTTGGCTTTTTTTCCCCTCCCTCAGCTTTCTCAGCATATTATCCCCCGTTTTCTGGAAATTATTATTATTGATGAAAAGTCTAGGATCATTCTCATTGCTTTTCCCTTTGTAGAAAATTTTTTGATATTTTTTAGGTTTTGCTTTTTGTCTTTACATGTTCTGTCATTTTATCACTTAGTTGAAGGTCCATTGTGCTTCTTATCTAAAGACTCATATCTTTCTGCAACCCTGCAACTGTTTCAGCCATTATCACACTATATATTGTTTTTTCCACTTTTTTCTTTTCTTATGACCTCATTAGATGTACAATGGCCTGTCTTATTTTATATGCCATGTCTTTTAACCTCTTTCATGTTTTCCATCACTTTAATTCTATGTTTACATTCTGTTTCCCTTAATTCTACCTTCCATATTTCAAACTCCAATAGCCTAATCTGTTATTTAATCTGTCATATGTTACATTGAATGATTATATTGAATTTTAGTTCTATTTGATTTTTCCCAAATATCCACATTTATTCTATGCTTATTTCCTGAGTCTCTAACTATCTTATGTGTTATTTTAAATATACATATTTCATATTTTTCAGATTATCTGAGGCTCTCTGGGTGCATTGGATTTATTTATTTTTATTGAAGTATAGTTGATTTATAATGTGTTAGTTTCAGGTGTAGAGCAAAGTGATCCAGTTATATATGTATAAATATTCTTTTATATATATATTCTTTTTCAGATTATTTTCCCTTATAGGTTATTACAAAATATTGAGTATAGCTCCTTGTTCTATACAGTATAGGTCCTTGTTCGTTATCTATTTTATATATGGTAGTGTGTATATGTTAATCCCAAACTCCTAATTTATCCCTCCCCCCCTTTCCCCTTTGGTAACCATAAGTTTGTTTTCTATGTCTGTGGGTCTATTTCTGTTTTGTATATAAGTTCATTTGTATCATTTTTTTTCATTTTTTCTTTACATTCCACAAATAAGCAGTATCATATGACATTTGTCTTTCTTTGTCTAACTTACTTCACTTAGTATGATAATCTCTAGTTCCATCCATATTGCTGTAAATGGCATTATTTCATTCTTTTATGACTGAATATTTCATTGTATATATGTACCACATCTTCTTTATCCATTCCTCTGTCAGTGGACCTTTAGGTTGCTTCCATGTCTTGGCTATTGTAAATAGTGCTTCAATGAACATTGAGGTGTATGTATCTTTTCGAATTATGGTTTTCTCCAGATACATGCCCAGGGGTGGGATTGCAGGATCATATGGTAGCTCTATTTTTAGCTTTTTAAGGAACCTCCATACTGTTCTCCATAGTGGCTGTACCAATTTACATTTCCACCAACAGTGTAGGAGGGTTCCTCTTTCTCCACATCCTCTCCAGCATTTATTATGTGTAGACTTCTGATGATGGCCATTCTGACTGGTGTGAGTTGATACCTCATTGTAGTTTTGATTGCATTTCTCTAACAAATAGCGATGTTGAGCATTTTTCCATGTGCCTTTTAGCCATCTGTATGTCTTTGGAGAAATGCCTGTGGGGTGCATTGGATTTATAAACTCTCATGTAGAAATTTTCTCATGTAGAAAGTTTCCCCTTGTTTGTTTCATAATTTTTTATTGCAATACCATTTTCAGTGGTGGTATTTTTGTCTGTGGGATTTTGATGTGCTTCAGTTATGAAAGTGGTCTTGCAGAGAAGGGTTTCTGACATTTCTTTGTCGGCCTACATGTGTCTATGAAACTGTTCAATTTTTGTGTTTCTTTGTTTTTTGCTTTCTCACTTTCCAGATATTTAGAATTCATAAACCACAACCTAGGGTGGCTCAGGCATGGGATTTAAATTTTTCAAAGATGGCTGTTTTTTCCTCCTTTCCCATAGATTTATCAGGCATCCATTTCATTTTGAGCTTTGTGCTGCATAGACACTTCCAATCTCCTTTCACCCACCCAGTGGTTGTGTTTTCTATTCTAGTGTGCTTGTCAGAATCCTAGCCTCAGCAGTTAGGACATATATCTGAGAACAGAATACCATGGACTGTCCCAATATCAATTTAAACTTAATTTTCTGCTTTAATTTCTCAAAACTTACTTGTTTATTTTCAAGTCTAGTTTTATATATATATATATATATATATATATATATATATTTTAATTGTGTATGGGTGCTAGTGTGATGTTGGGGTGGAAGGGGGAAAAGTACATAGCAGTTTAGTTTTTTATATTGCTAGAAGCCTCCAAAAGTGATTTTTTTATGCAAATCTCTAAATGTCTCATCTACTTGAACAATGCTTTTAAATATTTTAGTGATTATACTTGACTATTATAAATAATAGTCCACTAGAGTAAAGCATTTTGAGAGCAGAAACCAAGGCTCATTTAAAATTTTACCCTAATTATATTTTAAACAAATGTATGGCTAAACAGTATTTGTTGAATTAAAATTTATATAGAATACATGTAGATTTGTTCTGAAATAAAGTGTCCTGAAGAAGGAATGTAGATAAAGAAATTTCCTAACATTCTCATAAAAAAATTCTCTACCTATGTCATAAGTTCCTACTTAATTAAAAGGACCTGAGATACTTTAAAATAAAAACATACCATAAGTGATTATTTGCAAATGTTGAATGTGCTTTTTTTCACTCTAGGTAACTGAATAAAATCTTTAAGATATTTAAGTTGGCAATGCCTCAGGTAAAAGAGTGACTTTCAGTAAACCAGTAAAATAGTTCTGGCTACTAGAGAAGTATATTTCCATTTATTATAAAGACAAGTTCTAACTTACCAATTTTAAATCAACATTTTTTTTTTTTTTTTTTTTTTTTTTTGCGGTACGCGGGCCTCTCACTGTTGTGGCGTCTCCCATTGCGGTGCACAGGCTCCGGACGCGCAGGCTCAGCGGCCATGGCTCACGGGCCCAGGCGCTCCGCGACATGTGGGATCTTCCCGGACCGGGGCACGAACCCGTGTTCTTTGCATCGGCAGGCGGACTCTCAACCACTGCGCCACCAGGGAAGCCCCAACAGTTTTTTTTTAAGAAAATATTTCACTCCTTCAATGGGATAGATACTGTTGAGTATATATTTTCAGGAGAGATTAAGGGAAATTTTGTTAATTGAAATGTTTTTCATTTTATTTCTTACATATGCTATCAAGTAGACTTTCCTTGCCTGAATTGCAATCAAGTAATAATTCATCAGATACCAGCAGTTTCCTTAGAGTGAGTAGCGATATAAAAAAGAAATAAGTTCTCATTTTGAAAGAGTTTGACCTTTTATTAAATATGTAAAGGCAAAGGGAGTTAAACACTCTTTAACATATTTCACAGGCCCCAGTTAAGAAAGGCTGTAATTATTATTACAGAACAAACTGAGTCAATTAGTCTTCTGGAACTTATGCTTTACCATCCTTAGCAACCTTCTCAGCCTACTGTTAAAAGCACTGAGCTGTGGATCTCTGTAACACTGTCAGCATTTGATTTAGTTTACAAAGAGAAATGAATTATAGCCATCTCCTAGAGAGTGAAATTGCATTGTAACGTGATGAAGTTGTCTGACTAGAAGGTAAATGAGAAGAAAAAAACCTCAGACCTCTTAATATCTTCCACCATCTTCATAAATGTACTGATGAAAAGGAAGCAAGGGGACAAAAGACCTAATTATAAAAATATAGCTCTATTATCTGTGCTGGAAACCAAATCTCTTAAAAAAATTGCTTCCATGTATTTTATACAATTTGTACTACATACTACTTCATATCCTAAACACATACATTTTTAAAAAGAATAAACATTTTAAGGAAGAAACCATGATTTATATATTTGAGTGAGCAGTATTAATTTTTAGCACTGGTTAAGATGTGATTTTAAAATAATGTGGTTGTTTTTATAGGCTTCACATGAAATCCATTCTAACTTCTCTATTATTCTCAACTAGCATAACTTAGTCGGTTATGATCAATAATTTATATCATGTTTTAATGTTTAAGCTAGTGGAGAAAATATTGCTTATTTTTATTACCACTGGAAACTAGTTAGCAACAGCTGTCTTCATTCAAAGACCAGCTAGTCATTAAAGCAATAGGTCTCAGAAATTTGTATCACCTGGTGGGCTTGATAAACCAGAGATTGCTGGCCCCCAGTCCCAGAGTTTCTGATTCAGTAGATCTGAGGTGGAGAAAGAGAATTTTCATTTTTAACAAGTTCCCTGGTGATGTTCTTGCTGCTGGTCCTGGGATGACAATATGAGAACCACTGCTGTAAAGAATAATTGTTCTCATACTTACATCTGAAGAAGTTACCTTGGGAAGCCATGAAATATACAGATCCCTGTGTCTGCTGTCTAGACATTCAGATTCAATAGAATCCTAAATAGTTAGAACTACAGTTTAACTTCCTCAAAGTACTGAGGGGCCACCTAGTAGATATATCCACTTAGTTATTTATTCAGCAAATATTTATCTAGTTTCAGCTATGTACCAAGTACCATTCCAGACCCCAGGGATATTCATGGTAAACAGAACAGACATGATCCCTTACAGGCTGGCATGTTAGGCTGGGGTGGGCAAGGAGACAATCATGTATTGCTTGTAATAGCAAAATCTTGTAAACCCTACCTGTCCCTAAAATATTCATCTGTACACTAGAATATTAAGTAGCAGTTATTTATCTACACACACTGATGTGGAAAGATCAGGGCATATTTTTCAGTCGGAAAAAGCAAGTTCCAGATCAGCACATAAAGAATGATACAATATGTATGAAATCAAAGTTAAAATAAAACTATGTATGTCTATGAATACATTGATATCCATTAAAAAGTGTGAAAAACATAACAAACTAACAAGTGTCGGTATCGGTACTGAGAATATTGATTTTTTGTTTTTTATTATAAGCAAAATATTCATATGCTTTTATGAAATTAAAAAGTATTACAAAGTAGTGGGTAAGACAATAGAAAATTGGGCAAAGTGCTCTCCCTCATAAAAGAAAAACTAAAAATGACAATAAAATGATTAACTCTCAACATTAGTCATCAAGGAAATGCACATTAAAATATCCCTAAATACTTATTTAGACATCGTATAGATGCAAGTAGGAAGAAAGTACAAGCTTTGCTTGCCTGATTCAGAAATGATTACATGGGCTTCCCTGGTGGCACAGTGGTTGAGAGTCTGCCTGCCGATGCAGGGGACACGGGTTCGTGCCCTAGTCCGGGAAGATCCCACATGCCGCGGAGAGCTGGGTCCGTGAGCCATGGCTGGTGAGCCTGCGCGTCCGGAGCTTGTGCTCCGCAACGGGAGAGGCCACAGCAGTGAGAGGCCCACGTACCGGAAAAAAAAAAAAAAAAGATTACATAGGAAACGTCAGACCAGGATTTGCAACCAGACCTTAAACTGTCTGCTATACTCACTACATAGAAACAGACTAACAGAAACAGCCTCAACAAACCCATCACCTTCAGAGTCTGCATCTTGCTTCCTAAAGGATATTTCAGGGAATATTTCAGGGAATGCTCCTATGGAATTAGTCTCAAAACTAGTCCTTTACCTACCTTCTCCTTTCAACCATGACTTGCTCTCCTGTACTCCTACCATCTAGCTTTTCTAAAACATGACAGCTTGATGAGGAAATTTTTCCAACATGTAACTCTCACCAATGATTTCATCCCAATCCCTCTCCTCAAGTGTGCCATCTCTGATCATTTAGTAAAGAATTCTCTGTTTGACATGGCTTGTAGGAGGCAGTAAATGTAACTCGTCTCTTGTTATTTCCCTTATACTGGAATCTAGTTATAATTAAGACACAGAGACAAGTATATAGAGATAGAAGTACTGATAAATCTGATACAGATAATCAGAAAATTTTAGATCTGTGGCCAAAGATGCCTTGATAATATTTCATCCCAATATTAGATTTATGCTCCCAAACACTGCTGCAGCTGGAAAATTGAACTTAAAGCAACAAAGCTTGCTATAACGAATTTATTGCATGGCTAGAGAGAAGACCCTAATGCAACCTTCTGTGAATGGACCAGCCACCAGCAAGATAAGTCTCAACTGAGTTTGGCAGTCTCAGTGCCTTCTCTCAAATTTTCCAATCTTTAAAGATATTCCTCCCCATCTGAGGAGTTAATTAGGAAAGAAAAGCTACAAGAGATACCTTATAGCACAGCTTAGTGGTTCTCTAACTTCAGAGAGCATGAAAGTCACATGGAGAGCTTGTTAAAACACAGGCTGTTAGGTCCTCACACCAGAGTTTCTGATACAGCAGGTCTTGGGTGGAGCGTAAGTGATACTGCTGCAAGCTGGTTGGTGATCAAAGTTGAAGAACCACAGTAATAGTGCATTAGAATCACCTGGGAGATCTTTTAGAAAATACTGATGCTTCAGCTCTGTCCAAACCAATTAAATCTGTCTCTGAAGGTGGGGCCCCATTCACTGGGGTTTGTAAATTCTTTCTAGGTGATTCTAATATTCAGCTTTTTCACATCAACTTGAAGTAGTTGTGTTACATAGATACTTGAGGCCAGGAAAATTTAAGTTTTAATTTGTCTCTTAATTTTCTCTTAAATTTTAAATTCACATAACTTAGTCACTGGAGGCATATATTTCTGAATACTCAGAAGAGAAAACACAAGTTTGTAGCTATAGATTTTTTCTTTTTTTTAATAGATATATATTTTTTAAAGATTTTCCATATATAAGGATGTATATACTTTTTTGGCATTGCAAAATGCCAATAATAGTTTCCCTTACTTAAATAAGAATTGTTTCTCATTTTTATAAAGAAGATAAATTTACATTTATACTGATGTTTTGAGTATTCACTTTTTCTTTAAATATTAAAATTTTACCAGAAACCATAGAAAAGCACTGCTTTGAGGTACCTTTGTTAGGGGCATTTATATAAAATTCATGTAAACAAATTTAGCTTAAAATGATTGCTTTCATTTTGAAAAAAAGTAATTTTTCTCTTTTATTATGAGAAACATAATACACACTATATTAAGAGTAATAACAGAGAAGCAAACTCCTGAACAGCAATCGATCAATTTAAGAATTAAGGCTTGCTTTCAAAGCTTCAAGGTGACCACCACTGAATCACATGGGAAGTAACTAATAACATAAATTTTGTATTTATCATCCCTTTGGTATTTTCATAGTACTATCACATTACTAAATAGTCTTCCAAATTGGATGTAAAAGCTGACATTCCCTGCAGCAGTACATGATTATCCTCTTTGCTTGAAATCCTAACCAATCTTTGATATTGTGCAAGGAGTTCTAAGTCCTTAATCAGCCTAATTCTTATAGTGTGTGCTATAACTTAATAGAGGAATTTAACTTGATTCACAATTAAATTCATGGGACTTCCCTGGTGGCGCAGTGGTTAAGAATCTGCCTGCCAATGCAGGGGACACAGGTTTGAGCCCTGTTCCAGGAAGATCCTACATGCCATGAAGCCACTAAGCCTGTGTACCACGACTACTGAGCCTGTGCTCTAGAGCCCATGAGCCACAACTACTGAGCCCGCATGTCACAACTACTGAAGCCTACGTGCCTAGAGCGCAACAAGAGAAGCCACCGCAAAAAGAAGCCTGCGCACCTCAACGAAGAGTAGCCCCTGCTTGCCACAACTAGAGAAAGCCTGCATGCAGTAACAAAGATCCAACACAGCCATAAACAAATAAATAAATAAGTTCATATACTAAATAAAAGAACAAACCAGTAAATATAAAGAAAATTAATAACTAAAATTTCAGGGGATGGTTTATCTCAAGGGCCTTCAGAATGTGTCTGGTCTATTTGGTTTACCATGAATATCCTTCTTTATGATCCCTCCCACCCTTAGATTGCAATACAGATAGAAGTGGATCACTTGCTTGGTAACCAAACTGCAAAATCCTACCTACCCATAATTTAATACTTATATCAGTCTGAAACTGATTACAAGATGTTAAGGACATAAAGTCTATTAAACACCAATTTCTTGCAGCAGTTGGTCACTAATACCTCCTTCTTATTGATCTTATCAACATACACTGTATTATGTGGTTATTTTCCCATGTATTTAGGGGATATTAGGATGCTGTATACCACTTGTAATGAAACCCAAATTGTGTATTATGGCTTACACTACACCTTTATAACCACATTCTCTGTGTTTCAGCCTTGTTTTTTTCAATTTCTCAAACAAACCATGTTTTTTTGCCTCTTAAATAGCACAGTATGTTCTTACTTTGTAAAGACACCCACCCTCTGAATTATAATTGAGTAAAAAAGTGCATAGTGGTGAATTTTCATTGATATTACCTGTTACATTTGTCATGCTTTGGACTTTACCCCCAGGGAGCTACATATTCCAGGTTCCTCTTATCAATGTCAAAACAGGATCCATGACATCTTTTTAGCACATCTTACATCTTCATAACCCAAAGCAGTCTCTTGCAAACTAAATGCATTTTATTTCTCTTGGTTTCCTTCTGTTTATTAAAGAATCGATGCTTTCCTTTACACAACTTTTTCCGTAGTCTGGGTTTCATGTTGGAGTCCTATGCACATAATATTTTTATACCTTCTTGCCCCTTAATAATGATATTTAAAATCTTATAGTTTATGCAGTTTACCAAATTTTATACCAATGCATTCATATTTTATCTTTTTAAACTTGAAAATAATAGTGGATCTTATCTTGTTATATGCTTACGTTTAATTTCTTTTCAGGATTTCCATATTTCTGCTATATTATTTTCTGGCTTGTGTAAGATTAAATGATGAAATTCTCTTATAATACTAGTTACTTCTTATTAAGTGTTAGCACTGGGTTTGGTGTTCCACAGTTATGATCCCATTCATTCTTCACAACAACACTGTAAGCCAGAAATAATTATTCCCAATTAACACAGAAGGAAATTGACCTCAGAGAGGTTAAGAAATCTATTTAAGTTTGCTAATAAATAAACCTAGTGGGTCTGTTGATTCTAAACCAAGCTGCTAGCCACTAAATTCTGCATTTCAATCTTTTTAGACCATACCCACATCCACAAAATGTTATTGACACATTTTACTTATAGTTTTGCTTCTACCTGATATTTTCTAGAGTTTCTTTCTCTTTCTACCCCTCTCTCGTTATGATATATCCAACATAGAAACCAAACCACTATTCCTTTTTAAATTATATATTAATATGAGAAAAAGATACAGAGTCAGATGGGCAAATAGATGGACAGATGGAGAAGAACTCTGAGTTTGATCTGTTTGTTTTATGATACTGTAATTTTCATAATTTTTTAATTGCTCAGACTTTGAAATTTTTTAAAAATAAAGTGAATAGATATAAGTGAAAGTTCATTAGGACGTCTTTGTGTTATCCTAGGGGGCACCTACAATGTACCTACCTCTTACTGTTGGCCCAGTGGATTATCAGTTACATATTAAGTATAGATTTTGGCATTTCATACAAGGAAGTGATTGCTAGTAGTCTTTCCACTTTAGGGCTAGTGTTTGGGTCCAGCTTTAATGTCCAGCATCATAGAGTTATGATGAAGGTGTGTTCATGCTAGTCAGGCAGGGAGAATCTCAGTCTCAGTCTCTCTCTTTCTCTCTCTCTCTCCCCAACCTCCCTTATTCTTTCCCTCTCTCTGCCCTAGTTTTTGTTTTCTATCCTTGCAACTATATGCACTGCTAATTGGAGGGGTTATATACCTGGCTATCTAATTTAAAAGTGTACCAGTTATTTAGGAAGGTTTTTTTTTCCCCCTAAATTTGAGGGAGTTTTGTCTTGGTTTAGAGGACATTGAATAATGTAATAGAGTGTATCTTCACATTTAGTTTTACAACAAAAACACACAAAAAATCTCTTACATTAAACTCTGGTAAAATGTGATTAGCTATTAAGGTTTATCCTTTTATCAGACTTTGCCTTATCCAAGAGAGTAAACCTGAAAGGGAAAAGATGATAGAAATTCTTGTTTAGAATCTCCTTCATACAAGAGGGATGCTTAAACTAAATTGTATGTTCTTATTATTCTTGAAACTGGTTGGCATTTGTTGTTCACATAAAATCCAATGCTTTTAAAAGTTCTCAGCAGGCTTTAAGATAACTACCATGGTCTGAGAGTTAACCAAGTTTGGCCACATCATGAGGCCATTTATATTTATAATTGGGAGACATATAGTTTATTTTTGAAGACTCTACCAGTATATACTCACCAGTAACGGTAAGTACTAAGCACCTTCACTGATCTTTATTTCCTTGTGAAATAAATCTCATGCTAGCATAGAGCCAGAAACTTAAGAGCCCTTGGGTAGATCTGTTTCCTCACTAGAGTCTTCATGTTAGGCTTAGACTTAATACAGCTTGGACTTTTAATGTTGTCTTCAGAACTGGTCTCTTTGTTACTAAATATATATGTGCAATTAAAATAATTAGAGAATACTATCTGGGGCAGACATCATAAGTTTGCTCACTTAGCACCCATTCCCTATTCTTTTTCCCTTGCCTAGTTTTACTTCAGTAGAAACATAAAAATCCTTGTCTTCTCTGGCTCTCTTGAAGCTAGAATGACCAATGAGATGTAATAAATTCTCATACCACAGCCTGTTCCACGTTCCTCCTGTATCTGCCCTGAATGCCAGCAAGGTGACTGGAGCTATAGAGCTATTGTGCTTACTAGTAACTTCCAGGGAAGGGCATAGGGAATAACAGATGTCTTGGCTCCACTGAAAACCAGACCAAACTCTTAACTACCTACCTTCAGACTACATATTTATATATATATATATATATATATATATATATAAATTAAGCATATTCTCTTAAGCCACTATAGGTGGTTTTCTGAAGTTTAAATTAATTTAAAATAAAAAAAATCTAACAGCTAATATATCTAACATAATATGAACTAAGTGGTACTGCTTACCTAATTTATTAAATAATGAAAATACTAGGTCCTTAACCATGAAAGAAAATTGAAGCTAACAGTGAGAAAATTTTCTATAGTCCAGTTTTGAGGTGAGAAAGAAAATCTGGATTCTCAAAACAGTTATTAAAAATTATCATTTTTTAAAAAAGTTTCTCTTTGCCAGTCTTAATATGTTGGGCATTTGTTGGTTGGCATCGTATCATTTATCCCACCTCCTTTTCTTCCTAAGAGTACCTGGAATTTCCCACCTGTAATATTTGCCAAGGATGGATTATTCCACCTCCGTTTCTGGGGGTGCACTAAGATTGACTAAATCCAATTAACATGACCCATTTCCCGGACAAGATAATTTTTCCAGATAAGTACATATGAAAATATCAGGGCAAGTAGTGTTGATACATCACAATTACCTGGTTTTGATTTGGCTGTTAGGGAAACAAACTCTCTCTTACCTGCTGTATATGAACATGGGAGTGTTTGGTAGAAGATGCTAGCAGCTAAATTGGGAATACAAAGACAGAGAGGCCATCACGGAATGGAGGCATGGTTAAGGAAAAAGATCTGAAAGGGAATGAACTGTGTCCTGGTTATATTGCTGGGACTCAAGATATCAGCCTATCTTGGAACTAGAACAATCCATACATTGCACAGTGAAGTGTTCAAAATTTCCTTTATTTTAAAAGTTTGAATGAGTTGAGTTTCTATTACTTGAAACAGAAAGACTCCTAAAATATACATTATCTGCTTGCTTTGTACAGTATCAAAATAAAGGGGATTATAATAGTTTTTGATATTTTGTCACTATTATAATATTGTGTCCTCTTTCTCACTCTCGCTTTCACTCTCTTTCTTTTGCTACATGTGGCTAAATGAAAGTCCATGCTGTTTTCTTGGCTAATTTTACAGTGTTGTATAGGGGGACAAGCAATAAAATGAGAACTACAATATTACTCTTTAAATTCACTGTCCTGTACATGTGTTTTTTAATCATTTGAGTCAAGAAATGTAGGGAGAGAAAACTTGATCCAGTTTATACTTGAAATTTGGATCAAGCATAGATCAAAATTACTTCAATCCTTGAACCATTCAGTAAAGTCATCTAATAAATTCAGTTTACTTTAAAACTTCAAATGGGAGTTGAAGAAGATGGTTTCCAACTTTCTGACAGTAAGGCCTTGCCTTCCTCACTTCTTTGTACAGGCCTTTCATAGGCTGAGTCCTACATAGTCCCTGAGCCAAGATACAAAGTATTTGAGAACACCCCTCTGCTTTGAAGGTAAAGTGCAAAATTAGTCTTATTGTGGAAAGTCCAATATACATTGTGTGTAGGAATAGTCCAGGGCGTCTCTGTGAGCACTCTCACATAAACTCACTGGACTTGGCAGACTGGTACTAGTTGTACATGACCAAGTTTTTGATCAGCACTGAATCTGGAGCATATGTTCTCAAAATCAGTTTACTTATTTGATCCCTGAGAATCTGTATTATTCTATGTGGTCACCCTCTCAGAGGCCAGGCTTTTGGTTCTCAAAATTTAGTGTGTGTGAGTATCATCCAGGAAAGCTTGTTGAAAATGCAGATTCATCCATGTCAACTTCCCCAGAAGTATCTGCTGAGGTGGTTGGAGAATCACAATTGAGAAATATTAGGATAGACATCCCCAGTTTCCAGATACTAGCTATTTAAAGCTGGATAGACTACTTAAAACCTTTATACTTCAAACACACTTGATTTTAAGCTCTAATAATGCCTGAAGAATCTCATTTCTGCTGTAATTTTTCCTTCGAATGAGTCGTAATTGGGTAAAGATTCACAAGCAGAACACTTTCCTCTCAGAATAAAGCAAAGTGGACTGCCCTCTCTCTCATGCCATGGAAGCAACTCCTAAAGATGAGAAAAAGAAATATCCTATTTTATCTTCCTTAAGAAGCTCGAAGTCTGCTAAAGGAAGTAAGAAAATTTTCAAGTGCCTATAATAAAATGAAGAAATTTATACATTGTAAGAAAGAAAATAGTGCTATGGCAGTTCAAAGATAATGGAAAGAATGTTCAACTTAAGGTTGTCTTACAAAATCAATGTTTTACGCAAATGCTTCTCTTTTGGTGGTCTTTTACTTGTTTTTTAATAGCTCTGCTCTAGGAGTCAGGTAATCAGCATGAGGTACCAGTGAGGTATCAATTGCCTAAGAGCAAATTTACAGAGTTTAACACTGTATACATTCTTGAGATCTGAATCTTACAGAAACTTAACATCTACTTCTTGAAAGTGTGGTTAATACTGTATGAATTCACCTTCAAAATTAGCAAAACCAAGTGAAAAATATTGAAGAAAGTAATGAATTAGCCAAGGAATTTGTGAATGGTCTAATTCTTATTTGGAGGAACAGTGGCAGAAGAAGGAAAGAAATGGAAACATTTTTGTAAAGTAAACTGAGATGGACAAATAGATAGGATGGACATGCCATATAACCACATAACTGATGGACCTTTGGACAATGACTCTAGTAATAGAGGTACCATTTAAAAATAAGACGATACAGCATTCTCAAACCCTAACAACCTCAAACTAAAATTGAATAGTCATGTTCAGAGCATTCAGAAGAGTGTATCTGTATGGAGAGAGAGACAGAGACAGAGACAGAGGGTGAGTTTGGTATAGCAGTAATGGTCTTCTCAGAGATACCAATATGATTGAAAACTTTTTGCCTGTAGTGTCATCTTTAAAATTGAAAAATGAAATTTTTAATTTTTCTGTATTGATCCACTTTTTACTGCTTAGCTTTTTAAATAGTTTGTCCTCTGACTCATTGCTTTATTCATTTATTAAATATTGTAATGCAGTTCACTAGACTCTGCCCTATATACAGGGGAATTTAAAATCACGGTACCAAGCTTTATAATAAATAGTGCTATATGTTGTAGCAGAGCATTTGAAATACAGTATAATATTAATAGAAGTGGATATATAAATTAGAGTGGTAGCACAATAGAGGAAAAAAGACTGTAGAAAATGGGGAGACAGTAATCCAGCAAATAAAGACTTTGTAGAAGACATCTTAAGTGATTTCTAAGATTTGCCAAAATATATATGGAAATATAGTGATTCCATGTTCTTATACATTTCAAAATAATTACCATGATAAATCTAGTTATGACATGTCACCATGCAAAGGCATTACATAGTTATTGACTATATTCCCCACACTGTACATTTCATACACATGACTAATTTATTTTGCAACTGGAAATGTGTACCTCTTAATCTCCTGCACCTACTTCTTTCCTCCCCCACCCCTTCTCTTCTGGCAACCATCTGTTTGTTCTCTGTATCTATAACTCTGTTTCTGTTTTGTTATGTTTGTTTTTTTTTTATTTGTTTGCTTTTTAGATTTCATGTATAAGTGAAATCATACAGTATTTGTCATTTTCTGTCTGACTTATTTCACTTAGCATAATACCCTCTAGATCCATACATGTTGTTGGAGATAGCAAGGCTTTACTCTTTTTTATGGCTGAGTAATATTCCATTGTGTATAAATACCACATCTTCTTTATCCATTCATCCATCCAGTGGGCACTTAGGTTGCTTCTATATCTTGGCTATTGTAAATAATGCTGCAATGAACATAGGAGTGCATATATCTTTTCTGATTAGACTTTTTATTTGCTATGGGTATATACTGGGGGTGGATTTTCTGGGTCATGTGGTAGCTCTATTTTTAATTTTATGAGGGATCTCCATTTGGTTTTTCAAAGTGGGTGTATCAATTTACATGCCCACCAACAGTGCACAGGTGTTCCCTTTTGTCCATATTCTCACCAACACTTATTATTTGTTGTCTTTTTGATAAGTCCTTCTGGCAGGTATGAGGTGATATCTCATTGTGGTTTTGATTTACCTTTCCCTGATGATTAGTGATGTTGAGTATCTTTTTATGTGCCTGTTGAGTACATTTATGCCTTTGTTCGAAAATGTCTATTCAGATCCTTTGCACATTTTTCAATCAGGTGGTTTGTTTTCTTTATTTCTTTTTCTTTCTTTCATTCTTTTTTTTTTTTTTTGATGTTGAGTTGTATGAGTCCTTTTATATTTTGGATATTAACCCCTTATCAGTTATATCATTTGAAAATATCTTCCCCCATTCAGTAGGTGACCTTTTCATTTTGTTGATAGTTTCCTAACATAGTGTTGTCCATCAATCATACTTCAAAAACAAACAAACTTATAGAAAAAGAGATTAAATGTGTCGTTGCCAGAGGCATGGAAGTAGTGGTAATTGAATGAAAATAGTCAAAAGGAAGAAACTTCCAATTATAAGGTAAATAAGTACTAGGAACATAATGTACGACATGATAAATATAATTAAAATTGCTGTATGTTATGTATGAAAATTGTTACAAAATTAAATCCCAAGTTCTCATTTCAAGAAAAATTTCTTTTTCTATTTCTTTAGTTTTGTATCTATATGATATGATGGATGTTCACTAAACTTATGTGATAATCATTTCGTGATGTATGTGAATCAAATCTTTATCCTGTACACCTTAAAAATAAATAGAGTGTACATATCTTTCAAATATATATAGATTGTACATATCTTTCAAATATATATATATATATACACACACACACACACACACATAAGAAGACCTAAAAGGAAAAAAATGTGTGGAAAGTAATCGTGTCATGAGAGATTGAGAGATATGTGGACTCAGTATAATGAAGGCAGAAAACCTGAAGTTAAATAAAACAGTATTTGTTCTTGAAGTTTCAAATTATTTGGTTATAATTGGTTAGGATGGTTTTATTTTCAATTGTTGTAGTAATTTTGTAGGCTTTGTTATAAATAGGAAATTTGACATATGTCAGTTTTTAAATATTATATTGTGGGTCAATGTTGATTATTCTTTCAGAGGATGCTATTATTCAGAATGGATTATGTAAACATTTTATCTTAGTTATTAACATATGGTATAAAAATTTGATATAGCCTTTCAGTAGGAGAAATATATGACAGGGAGATAAAATAGTCTAAAAAAGGGCACACAATGTCAGTTAAATCATAGTAGGTTTGTCCTTTCAAGGAAAAATGTTTCTCTCATGACTCAGAGCACATTGTAGCACATTTCCTTCAAAGTCATAGAAGTCAGGGACATATTTCCATTAACAGACTTTATGTATTTTTTGACATTAGCTTTACAATTTTCTCAAAAATAATGCTAAATTTCTGTGAAATTTTAGCTGAATATCAGGTTTGAAATCAGAACTAAGTGAAGAAACTAAAGAATTGCCACAACTACTAATTGCAGAATATATAAAATTTTCTTTACTTCAAATTGTAAGTTCGAGGTAAATATGATTTTATCTTTCATTGATTACATAGAGTAAATTAAAATATTGTGAAATGAATCACAAGGGCAGCTGATTTTCCTTTTGTCCAATAGCATAAATGGTGTGATGTTTGTGAAGATGATTTCCCCAGATTCTAATGTGGGTATTGTTAAGATGTTTTCACTTGTATGTGAGAATTTTAACAACCATAATGTGACTTCCTCTTCATTGAGAGTTCAAAAATCTATCTTTTTGAACACCTTTAGATTGGAGAAAAAAAAAAAAAGATTTCAAATAACAAACCTAACTTTGCACATCAAGTAAAGAGAAAAAGAAGAACAAGCAAAGCCCAGAGTTAGCAGAAGAAAGGAAATGACCAATATCAGAGCAGAAATAAATGAGACAGAGACCAGAAAACAATAGAAAAGATTAACAAAACTAAGAACTTAAAAAAAAAAAAGATAAAATTGATGCATCTTTAGCTAGGCTAAGAAAACAAGAAAGAACTCACATAAATAAAGTCAGAAGATAAAGAGAAGATACTACAGTTTATACCACAGAAACACAAAGGATCATAAAAATTACTATGAACAATAATATGCCAACAAATTGGATAACTTAGGAGAAATTGGCAAATTCCTAGAATCATACAACTTACTAAGACTGAATCCTGAAGAAATAGAAAATCTGAAAAGACCAATTATGAGTAAGGAGATTGAATCAGTAATCAGAAACTTTCCATAAAGAAAAGCCCAGCACTAGATGGCTTAATTGGTGAATTCTACAAAACATTTAAAGAAAAAATGCCAATCCTTCTCAAACTCTTCCAAAAAATACAGCAGAGAATGCTGCCAATCTAATTTTTTGAGGCCAGCATCTCCCTGATACCAAAGCCATATAAGGACACTAAGAGAAAAGAAAAGGCCAATATCCCTGAATAATGAATAATAGATTCAAAATTTCTCAGAAAACTACAATTCAATAGAACTCTCAAAGAATCATATGCCATTATCAAGTGGTGTTTATCCTTAGTATGCAAGGATGATTCAACATATGCAAATCAATACATGTGTTATGCCATATTAGTAGAATATAATATAAAATTTATATGATCATTTCAATAGGTGCAGAAAAAGCAGTTGAGAAAATTCAACATCTTTTAATATTTAAAAATCTCAACAGAGGTTTATAGAGGGAATGTACCTCAATATAATAAAGGTCATATATGACAAGCCCACAGCTAACATCATACTCAAAGATAAAAGGTTGAAAGTTTTTCCTTTTAAATCAAAAACAAGACAAGGTTGCCCACTATCACCACCCCAACTAAGCATGTTGCTGGAAGTCCTAGCCAGAGCAGTTAAACAAAAGACATCAAAATCAGAAAGGCAGAAGTAAAGTTGTCTGTTTTCAGATGATATGATCTTATATATAAAAAAACATAAAGACGCCACTAAAACTGTTAGAGTTAATAAATGAATTCAGTATAGTTGTAAGATACAAAAATCAATATAAAGACATAAGTTGCATTTTTATACACTAACAATGAAATATCTGAAGAAGAAAACAATGCAATTTGCAATAGCATCAAAAGTAACAAAATAATTAGGAATAAATTTAACCAAAGAGGTGAAAGATCCATACACTGAAAAGTATAAGCCCTTGAAGACACAAAATAAATGGGAAGTTATTTGTGTTCTTGGATTAGAAGAATTAGTATTTTTTAAATGTCCCTACTACCCAAAGTAATCTACAGATTCAGTATAAAATCTGTGAAAATTTCAATGGCATTTTTCACAGAAATAGAAAAAGCAATCCTAAAACTTGTATGGAACTATGATAGTCTCCAAACAGCCAAAGAAGTCCTGAGAGTAAAGAACAAAGCTGGAGGCATCACACTTCCTCATTTCAAACTATATTACAAAACTACATTAATCAAAAGATTATGATATTGACATAAAAATAGACACACAGACCAATGGAACAGAATCAAGAGCCCAGAAATAAATCTTCACATATACACTCAACTAACATTTGCCAAGGGAGCCAAGAATACGCAATGTGGAAAGAATAGTCTCTTCAATAAATGGTGTTGGGAAAACTGGATAATCATGTGCAGAAGAAAAAAATTGGACCCCTATCTTATACCATTCACAAAAATTAACTTGGAATAGATTAAAGACTTAAACATAAGGCTCCAATCTGAAGAACTTTTGGAAGATTACCATGGGAAAAACCTCCTTTCCATTGGTCTTGGCAACAATTTTTTTGGATATTACACCAAAAGCACAAGTGCCAAAGGAAAAAATAAATGAGTGGGACTGAATCAAACTAAAAAAACTTGGCAAAGCAAAAGAACAATCAACAAAATGAAAAGGCAACCTATGGAATGAAGTAAAATACTTACAAAGCATCTATAAGGGGTTAACATCCAAAATACGTAAGCAGCTCATGCAACCCAATAGCAAAAAAACAGTCTGATTAGAAAATGGGCTGAATAGAATTTTCCAAAGAAGACATGTCAATAGCCAACACGTAAATGAAAAGATGCTTAATATCACTAATCATCAGAAACACAATGAGATATCATTTCACATCTGTTAAAATGACTATTTTAAGAAAGACAAGTGCTCAAAAGTGAAGGCGAGGATGTGAAGAAAAGGGAGGCTTTGAGTGCTGTTGGTGGAATTTTAAATTGGTGAAGCCACTATGGAAAACAGTATGGAGGTTCCACAAAAAATTAAAAGTAGAACTACCATATAATCCACCAATCCCATTTCTGGATATATATCCAACGAAAATGAAATCAGAGTCTTGCAGAGATAGCTATACTCTCATATTCATTTCAGCATCATTCACAATAGCAAAGATATGGAAATAACCTAAGTGTTCATCAACGGGTAAATGGATAAAGATGTGTTTACAATGGAATATTATTCCTCCATGAGAAAGAAGGAAATCCTGCCATTTGTGATGACATGGATGGACCTTGAGGCCATTATGTTAAATGAAATAAGTCAGACAGAGAAGGACAAATACTGCATGATCTCACTTGTATGTGAAATCTAAAAAGCTGATTGACAGAAACAGCAAGTAGGCTGGTGGTTGCCAGGGGCTGGGAAATGGGGAAAACGGAAAGATGTTGCTAAAGGGTAAAACCTACTAGTTACAAGATGAATGAGTTCTGGAAATCTGTTGGCATGGCAACTA